>NW_020455976.1:5419952-5673261 GCF_003342845.1 Nothoprocta perdicaria
ATAAGCCCGTACAAAGTTAAAGAAAGTTTCAGAAAATATAAGTGATGTTCTGACAGAGATTCCCAATTAATTGATATATTCCAGTATCCTTGTAGAATTCAAGCCTTATTTGAGAAGCAAATTAAGTTGAACCTTGATAGACTTAAATATGGCTCTGTTAAATGGATGGATTACTAGGGTGCCAGCATTTTAATTATTCTGGCTTTAGTGCTGTAAAGAGTAATGACTGGATGTATTAATTCTCTTGTTTCAGAGGATAAAGGATTAGTAGAATTGGTCATGATAGCAATGAAGTTCACTTTGCTGCAGATGTTCAGATCTGTTCCATCCATGATTTTAATGGCTTAAATGGTTTTTTTTTTTTTTTTTTTAGACTATCTAATCATTTCAGATATGACTCCTGATCTAGTTGAGTCTAGATCTTTCACAGAGTAACAGTATACAGAAAATCAGCCTGGCCATTTGGGGGAAGAAGAGTCCTACTCCCTTTTTACTTCCTTTAGGATTTGTTCTTACAGAAATGGTGATCATGATAACTTCATTGCACATCTCCATGGTGATCTCTGAGAACTGGCTGAAGTACAAATGTGTATTTACAAGGGAGGTGAACCTTTCAGGATCAAAAACAGGTGTAACTGCATAGACTTCCATGGAGTTAAACCAATTCACTCCCCATTTACATGTCACAAGCAATCACATATGTAGTCCTTGTCTTCCCAAACTCCCTGGAGATTAGTGATGTAAAAATATATAATAGTGTTTAATAGTGTTATATATTTTAAAGATCATGGTTTGGGAAATATTAGTTCTATTACAATATATATTTTTGCAGAAGATTTTTATGGGAACAGATTAATTATATTTAGTTCCTGCTACTGATCATGATGATTCAAGGCATGGCTGGAATTAGATTAATTCAGTGAAATGGAAGAATTTACTTTTATCACATCTGGAGTTACTGTATGATCATTCTGTTTTGAGGCCCAATATTAATTTTTTTTCATTTTGAAGTTCTGATTCATCATTTTTCTCAGACCTCATCTTGCCTTGGTTATTCTTTTTTTGCATAAAAATGATGTGCAGGTGACAGTCCTTAAGTATCTATTCTACTGTTTTTATATGATGTCTTTTCATAATTAGAGATGTGTATGTTGCTTATTGTAATGATTTTCATTTCTGCAGTAAGTCAGATCTGGGGCCTTCTTATTACCTTAATCAGCAAAAATACATATACTATTTTAACCCGTCCCTGTGATCATCTAAGGATTAATCTGACATCACATAACTAATTTAATGCAATTTCACATTACCATTCCTGAAACTTACCATGATAAATTGGAAGCTTTTTTCCTGTTTGCATCTCTAAATTGATAAGCTCTTTCATCTTATGTACAGTTGTTCCTACAAGCCGAGATCTGTTGGAAGGTCTCACTTGCTTCTTTCGATGGTGCCACTGATGCAGGGGCTTCAGTGGAGCCTGAACAGGATGCCACTCATGTCACCATCTCTTAAGACACGATTCAGCGCTGTCTGTCAGGCTCTCACAGTTTGTTGGTTATCACTTGTTGATGTTGAGGATGCTTATGTGAGTGCAGCACTTTCTGAATGACTAAGTGAAGCTTTCAGAGACTACCAACAACTTCGTAATAGTCAAAGCCTGTGTAGGTCTACAGTAAAGGAAAGAACATTCTCCTAAATATTCACCAGAGTATGTTCCAAACGTCTGAGTAGCTGATTTGGAAGCACAATAGGTTTGCCACAGGACTTGTATTTCCTTTGCCCAAGCTGTGGACAGCACAGATGTGGACAAGGAGCAGCTTTCAGGACTTATCAGGACATCATGGGTAAAACACTGCCAGTGATAACACTTATGGGTGATAACACTTGAAAATTCACTCATCTACTTGCTTTTAATCAAAATGCTCTTTTAAAGAATACTTCTTTGGTGACTTTGTTGTTGTTGTTTCTGTTTTTCTGCTACCATGAGCTTTCTTGGTATTCCTTTTCATGCCTATTCCTAGACAAATAGGTTTACAGCCTGGTTACTAATAAACATTTCCAATGCCACTCATTATTTATGTCATTAAGATCTAAAATGGCTGATATAAAGTCGTATTTTCACAGCAGTTACCAGGAAATAGTGCCTGGATTTTTACAGTGTGACTGTATGGTTCTATAGATATTGCTTTCATTTGTTAAGTGAGATTTCTGAGTGATGGCTTCTTTATGTATTTCTTGGCATTCCATAGACCTCACAGCGTCTCTGAATTGTAAGAGACAAGAGCACAATATTATGATTTAATTCATGGAATATCAAGTATTAACTGACTTCCTAAGTTCATCTTCTGTGTCCGTTGGGGTTAGAGCACAGTATTTTTAATTTCAGATCACTTACTCTGCCTGTATAGCCTTAAAATATAAGATGGATTTTAAAATGCATGAAAATCACTGAAAATGATTTCAATTTAGCAAATGTCTCTTGGATTAATCCAGATAATTAATCACACTTTTTTTCCCAGTTTGGAGGGGGGGATTTCTTAATTCCTTTCCCAGGGCTCAGATTTTTAACAGGATCAAATTGAATTCCAGGACTTCTTTATTTTCCCAGCAGAACATAATGTAGTTATTGTCTCTGTCGAGTCTTACATATTTGCTACAGATAGGAGAATTCTGTATGAGGAATAGGTCAAAATGCTTCATAAAATTCAGGGTCAGAGATAAATTTGGCAGTCAAATATAGAATATTATGTCAAGAAGAAATTTAGAAAAACCTTGTTACAACCATTGGCAATCTGGAGAGTTCTTCTCTCCAGAGTTTTATAAGTTCTTCTCAACTGTCTAATAACTACAACAGGCAAAAAGGCTAGCATTTATGTATTGCTTTAACCATGTTTCATGACAACACGCAAAGGAGTTGCAGCCTTTGCATGTTGACCAGGCTCTCATGGTGAAACAACACTTTACGTATTTATAAGGCACTTGTTTATTTATTATTCTTCATCCATAGGCATTTCTATGGATTGCAATAGATGTAATTTGAGGGCAAATGTTGAACTTGCCTATGTGAAGGGTGATTACTGGACATCATGCTGTTCTTCTGAATTCTTAGGTATCTGGGCTAGTTGAAAAGTTTGTAGCTTGAGGGGAAGATATTTAGTCTTTGCACTGAAACTTAATATTTTGGCTTGTCTTCTCTTTTTTATATCTCTTTACTAACATAAGTCGTGGTGATGTTAAAAAAATAAACAAAAATAAAAAGACAAACTGCTCTTTTTACAGAAGGTCCTTCTGAGTCTTCAATCTGACTTCAGATTGCTTAAAATGTCTTCCCAATCCTCATTACTGTTTGGAAATTCCAGTTATATATAATTCTGGAACAGTTAAGGTGAAACTTCTTTGAACAAGAGACAGAGCAGCATATTTCTCACCCTATATAATATGAATAATTCTCAGCACTACAGGATCCAAGCAAATTTCAGCGGCTCTTGCTGTCGTAATGAGCTACAGCCAGAATTCCCTTTTTGGGCTGTACCATAAATATATCATGTAATGTAGTGGAAGCCTCGCCGGCAGGCAGATGGCCAGACCCTCCCCAAAGGATTGGCACCCTTCTAGTTGGAACGTAAATGGGAGCCTCATTAGTCAAAGAGGTGTGTTTACTTCTCGAGCCTGATAGTAGTTACCGCCTTGTGGGGATGCAGAATTGAGTGAAGTGCAGTGACAGGATCAGTGACAGTGTGCTAAGTCTTTACAGAGGGCTCCTGAAGGCATTAGAGATCCAGGGACTTCAGAATGCATGAGGAACTATTTTAAAATAACTGTGGTAGGTGTCTGGCCAGCTGTGACTAATCGAATTGGAAGTTCTAGTGCACTGTGCACAGTAACATTGGAGATATTTGGGTTGCCAGCTCCTTTTACTGATTGAACAACCCCAGCCCCCGTGTTCCTAGACTGGAGGACGTTTTCCTGACACATTTTGTGGGTTGTTTTGCTGCTCAAGTGGCAAAAAGGAAAGATGCACACCAGAGTTGATGTAAAGCATATGAAACTCTAAATATTAAAATGAATATTTTAATGCTAAACCACTAAGTACTACTAAACTGATTCAATTGCAGGTAGATGTGGTTTGGGCATCACTATGATCAAACTAAAAGGTTTGCTTGCTCAATTTAGAAAAAAAAAAAAAAAAAAGAGGATCTAATATCCAGTGTTAATTTAACTGTGACTGTGATGCATATTATACATGCAAGGCTACATTAGGCCATACCATAGGTAAATGATGCTGCTTCTTTTAAGTCCTAATTCTGTATGTGCAGTAATTTGTGTTAGTTAATATCACTCATACCTTCATATCCCTCTTCTGTGCCCAGGATCATGCTTATTGTAATTCCATTTGAGCCTCAAATAACAAACAGGGTGGAAATGGAAACCAAGTTTTGAAAATCAGGACCTTACTTCCAGTGGCCCTTGCATTAAACAACAAAAAAAGTCTATTCCTGTCCCAGATATTTACACTTAATATCTACCTATTTCATCTCTAATGAATTATTCATACATGTATATGTGAATACTGTATGTAAAACCTTTCATTAGAGAGCAAGAGAGAGGGCTTCTGAATTCTGGAGCATATACCAATATCTCCTTCTCAGGTGTTTCTTTGATATGCCAGAACATCTTTCTACTGAAATCTTAATCCAAAGTTTCTACAGTGAAATGAGTTTTTATGCAGTTTCCAGTCACCATCAGAGAGAGCTTTTTCATGATCCCTGTTTCTTCTACCAGGAATGGTATTTCATGTTTCATATATAATTTTTTTTCTTTGCTGGCTGATTTCTATTAAAATCTGTTTATTGTTTCAGAAATTCATTTTGAAGTGGCATATTGCATTCCTGCATGTCTAAGCCCTCTGCCCTCCCTCTGAGTGCAGGCTTTAAAGTGGGGAGGAGGAAGAAATATGGAGATCCTTCCTTGCTGAGGATGTCAGGCCTCAGGAGCATCCATCCATGCACATGGTCGTCATTGGAGGGAAACAGATGCACATGCCAAGGCAGCAATGCTGCCTTACACCATAAAATCAGAAGCAGTATCAGGAGGATAGGACAAAGTTGCCCCAATTTTCCATTCCTTAGGGTTTTACAGTGCAGTTGCTCATACCAGCAACCTACTTTTTGCAACCTCAGTTTGAGCATTGCGTCCCAGGCAGTGGGTTGTCTGATCATCCACCTGCTCGCTCTGCCTTCCTTTGCTGCCACCTCCTCCCTTTTTGCATCAAAATCCTTTTGACTTCCTTTTCCAGCACTCCAGGCTCTGTCCTCCCTCTTCTCTTTTATACTGTGTCCTTATCCACATGTACATACACATTAACGTAGAGCCACATGTACTTATTTCTGTGAATGCCAGCACTGTCCCACTCACCTCTGCATTCTTTCCTGAAGATACTGATTCAACAGCAGCACAAACCTTGCATGTTTGTGGACATGAAATGTTTACCCAGTAATCTGCCTTATCTGGGAGTTTTCAAAGCCTCTTCCTTCAGCTTTTTTTTTGTGCATTCTCTCCAATGCAATATATCTGACTTTCTTTTTTTCTGAAGTATCAGTAATTTCAGGTTTGCCTGAGGTGTAGGTTGCTTGGGTATGCTGATATATGTGAAAGCATGTGAAGTACTTGCTGTTCCTGACTGCTTAACATTTTAAGGCAGAAATAAATGGTAGATAAAACACTGAATTAACTTTAGGCTGTATCGGTGGGTCAAGATTTCAGCTCCACTTTGTGTAGCATCCCCTAGTGGGACCCTGACCATAGCAGGGCTCTCACCTCTGAAAGTGGTGAGCATACAACACTGGGGTTAAATTCTTGAGACCTAGTTTCATTCTACAGTATTGGGAAAATATTCATTTTTTTGTTATTATTTTCTTTTAAGATTCTGTAGTAGGAGTTCACCGATGCTGCTGTTCCTCAAATTTTGCCATTTTTCCTTAGCCGCATAAAAATGATGCATGTGAAAACAGTGGTACCACAAAAGAAGGAAACATCAAATTTCTGTTAGAAAAGTACTGCACAGTAGCTGCTCCAGAGTATTGAAAAATATTTAAAACCTTTAGAAGAATATTGTAATATCACTTGTAAGATCAAGTGATCTTTTGGGTGCTCACCACTTTTAACTGACTTAAATACCAATAGAATAAATGCTTATTTTTCTTTCACCTCAGCGGAAAGAAAAACATTCTGGAATTACACCATTAATGTAGCCAAAAAGGATCACAGTGGGAAAAAGAGTGATCCAAATTTGGCCGTGATATCCCCTGTTCTGGGGCAAGCTGGAGATTGCTTGCATGTTAACTGCTGTTCAGGAACTCCTTGTTGTCACCTATAGACCGGACAAGTCCAGCTCAGTTTGCCAAGGGCTGGGATCCACTTTCTTTAAGTTTGATTTTTGGATAAGTATTCAGATATATTCATAAAGATACATTATTCAACAATTTTTTCTCATATGCAATGGAAGCATAGTTTTCAGTTTGTGGTATAGTTACATAGCTGGTTGGTGCTGTGGTATCATTCCTATTCCTTGATAGAATGAAGGAAACATTTTGTTTCAGATATCAGAAACTTTATACTTAAATATTTCCTGTATGCATTCCAGACAAATGATCATACAGGCTGAAATCTGTATGTATTTATACAAATACCTGGCACTTGTCATAGAATACTCATGAATAATATTAATATTTGAATTATAACTAACTGAACTAAGAGGATACCTTTAAAATATTATTTTAAAAATACTGTATAGGACAAACTCTACTATGTAGACAGGTCTATAGGGAGTAGGTCCCTCTACTGAATTGCTGAAAACAGTATTTCAGCATCATGTTTTCTGGTGCTGTGACCCCCATTCAGCATAATATGATGTTTATTGGTGTTCCCTGATATTAATATTATAGATACTGATATTCACTGTAGCTTAGTCCAGAGCAAAGCATGTAAGGACCTGTTTCTTAATAAGAATATAATTGGTTCTTGTTGAGCCGTTTTTTCTTTCTTTTCTTCACTCTGCAGTACTGCTTCTTTCACTCTTAAAATAGTTTAGCATTAAGGAAATTTACCCACGACATTTTAAAGATTGTCTGATTGTCTGATTCTAAAATACTTACTACTCAAAGTGGAAGTAGCATTATTTTTGCTCAAGTTGATGGTTTTCATATCACCATTTCCTTTTACTTTTGGCCTTCCTTGAATGTGCCTGTGGTAGCTTTTTTTTACAGAAATCCATGTTTGGAGTGGGATTCCCACTTATCTAGGGAGTGAAGGTAAGCCAAGCAAAAGAAAAAAGGAGAAAATAAAGATAAATACATAAATAAATGCTAGCTTTTCTAAAAGTCCAAGTAAACGACCCAAGCTACCTTAGCCTGGCAAAGGCATAATGGTAAAAGTCACTAATTTGCCTTTTCTCCAAACATCTGTTGTTTTCCTCACTTGCACCACCCTGTCAGCCACTGTGCTTGTTTGTCACTGTGAGATGTCGGAATTTTATCTAAGTGTCCTTAAAATCCAGATAATTTACTGGCATGGAAGGACAAAGAATGTAAAGCCCTGTCTGTAGCAGAGGGATGTTCAGCTTGTGGTGACCTGAGAAGCTCTCATGGTGTCCAAGAAAACTTATCTCTAAGTTTTCTTTGTCTAAAACTTTCAGATAGTTGGAAACTGATGGTTTTAAAATGAATATAATTCAAATTCTGTGTATAGTGTCCCTAGAGACTTTCTATTTTAGCCATAATTTCTGTCCCTCTCCTTGTCCTATCCTACACATGATTCTTTTGAACTTTCACCAAGAAAAATCACCTTACTTTGAGTATTACTGTCTCAGCAGTGATGGTCAGTCTGTTGCAGTCTTCGAAAGAGCACACGGGAATAGAATTGCAAGTCCACCTTTGGTCCTTCCACTGTAATAATGCTCTGCTAATTTAATGGTTTCTTTGGGCGAGTTCATTGTCTGCAGAATTTATAAACTCTGTTTCTTAAAAAGAAGCCTTCAGTGAGTTCCTGTTTTGGAAGCTTATACAAGCAGCAGGACTTTCAGTATGTTGGTAGCAAACTTTTCATTACATGGGCACTGCTGAATTTGCACAGCATGAGATCTTGCTGGGTCGAGACTCTTTGCATACAACGTATACCTAGTAGCAAAGTTGATGAGCTTAAACATCAGGGAGAAAAATATACATCAGAATTTATTTATTCATATATTTATTGTTTGAAGCTCTCTACCCCTACTTGCTGTCAGGCTAACACTGTTTTCCTCCACTTGGGCAAAAGAGCAAAGTTTAACATTAAAAAATTATTCGTATTGAATATGCTTTATTTTTTTTTTTTGAGTAAAATCAATATCAGGAGAGTTATCACGGTAGATCATCTTTGAAGTACAGTACTTTGCCCTTTTATGACATGACTGAGAATTCCAGTTATAGTTATACAAATACCTGGGTTTGGAGAGAGGAAAAAGAAGACAGAAAAACCAACTCCAAACTTTCTTCCTGAAGCTGGACATGAAAACTATTACTTGAAAAAACCTGCATCCTCAACACTTTATAGAATATAGTATTTTATGCTACTGAGTATGCTATTCTGGTGGCAAAATATTTTTTTTTCTGTATAATTACTAACATAAAGTCTTGAAAAATAGTTGAAGCATTCACTGGGCAGACATGCAAGTGTATGATAAATACTGGATTGTATTGGAACTTAGCTGAGACACAAAAGTTCAACTGTGTGTCAGCTAAGGACATAACCTCTGATTTCAGCATGTAATACTTGCCAGAAATGCCACAAAATGCCAGTTATCTGCAACTTTGAAAACTCTCTCATTCTACCATTCATTTTATTCAGTCTGTCATAGGCTACATATGCACATCTGCCCATTGCTTTTTCTCTCTGTCTTTTGTTGCTTTAATGCAGGATTCTGTTGTTTCTGTGGTTTGTGTTCTTTTCTTCCATTTCCATATTTTGCTGACTCTCCCATCATTCTTAATTTCCAACATCAACTGTCTATCAGATGTGGTTCTTTCTGGACTTTCCAAATACAAATATTAGGAATATAATATATATGTATATTATATAATATATTTAATAAAATTAATATTATAAATAATAGCTAAAACTCTTGTTACTACACTAGCCCCCAAAAGTAAAGGTCAATTTTTATATGAATCTTTATCCTCTTTGCCTGATTACCCCAATTGCAATAAACAGTCGTGGCTGTAGCCAGACGCAGGGTCTGTCTTTTGCAGGGTGCAAACGCTTCCTATGTTGCATTGCAAGTGGGTGGGCACGGGCACACGGGGCAAGAGAGGTTGTCTTTTTCCCCAGTAGAAATAAATAGAAATAGTAGTGTACCTTAGGAATATTGTATGGCTTCTGTCACTCTGTAAAACAGATTTTGGAGAATGTGCATGTCGTTTTGGAGATGCACAGGGGCTAGATGATGAAAATATTTCAGTCTTTGCCATTTTCACTATTCACATACATGTGATGATTCTTGGTTTTAATCATGTGTTTTGCAAGCATTAATCTGATTTTTATAACTGAGTGTTGTAGCATTTCTGTATGTTGAATATTTTGCCTTTAACTGCTATATTTGTCCTACCGCCTTGAGAATGACTGGTTATATCTACATTGTGTGTAGCTGCTTTTGCTGTTTTAGTAATAAGGATTGCCATTTTTTTTTTCTGTAGTGAAAGGAATAACAGATAGAAAAGTTTAAAACTGAAAATTTAATACCATATGAATACCAAAATTCATTTCTATTTCTTTTTTCCTTTTTTAGTTAACTACCTTCAATTTTAAGGTGAGGATCAATCTAAACAGTCAGACTAGAAAGTGTCATATTTTGTTAAATAAGTTAGAAATGCTGTGTTTAAGTCTCAAATAATAATGTGTTGAAGAGGTTTTTTTATTGTAATCTTAATAAAATATTTTTTGAATTCTAGCAACAGTACCAGTTTTATAAAAATGTCACAATGCCGTTTCCTGGTTAAGTATTTAGCTAAGTATGATAAAATAAATGTTGATTTTAATGCCAGTTTATTGTGCAGAAAGGTTATTGTCCTGGTTATTTTAGATTTCAGTTTACTCAGCATATGAATTAAAAAAAAAGTTATTAGCTTGGACTGTTTCATAGTGAATTAAGAGCTAGATTTAGTGTTTTAAACTGAGTAATTCTGTTCTACCCTTTTA
The DNA here is from genome assembly GCF_003342845.1 of Nothoprocta perdicaria. Classification (NCBI taxonomy): domain Eukaryota; kingdom Metazoa; phylum Chordata; class Aves; order Tinamiformes; family Tinamidae; genus Nothoprocta; species Nothoprocta perdicaria. The sequence continues at coordinate 5,430,183 of NW_020455976.1, forward strand.
AGTCCTTTATCCTATAAATGTAGGATATAGGATGAAATTAATCTAGTAGGATTAAGGATCAGTTTTAATAAGTTGCGCAGTTACCTTAGGAAGTATTGGCTTTTTCTGAATGAACTAAGCAGATAAGGTACGTAAATAAGGTGCAAGAAAATAGTGCTTGGCTGTAGACCAACTTTACCTCTTTTTGAAGTAATTGTAGGCACATAACTCTATTTTTTGAGGAAATCCTTCTAAATGTTTGTAAAATTCTGTCTCAGAGAAGTGCAATGTGTGTAGTCAGTACTTTTTGCAATATTAAATGCTAATGAAACAGAATAGAGTAATTTTAGACCTCCTTTTATCAAAAAAAGTGCTTCAAATTAAAAGAAAAAAAACTTCTTATAATCCCATAAAAAATAAGAATATTATTCCCTAATCTACACATGTATTAATAGAATTCAGGGATATTTAGGCATATATTTCCGAGTGCCCCAAAAGGATGTTTGAACATGCTTGAGTACAAAGTATAAATCTGAAGAAAATAGGCTGTGATTTTTAAGAGCCTCATTCAGAGTTCATTGAAGACAGTAGAAATATTTCTCTTGATTTTTCAGCCGATCATGTTGGATAAGATGAGAACTGAAGAAAATATTGGTACTAGTTAATCTCTAGAACGGACTCATTTTTTATGCTGGGAAATAACATCAAATCTAGCAAGAGCCATAGAGAACCTTAAGCTCAGAACTAAAGATGTATTTCACTAAGCCAATAGATTAGCGTAAGGTTTAGAATGTTTGAACGTTCCACTCTTAATTTCTTATGTCTTTGGTTTTTCCTATCTTGTCAAGTACAGTGCATTCTTATCTCCAAAGAGTAAATATGCCTATTTTACCTATATAATATTTATATATGGACAGGAAATAGAAGTCAGTATCCAGATTTGCTGACCCTTGAGATCTAATATTGACCTCAGCAAGTATTAACTTCTCAGATCAATAAATGCTGTTATTGACCTCTAAGAAAAATCAATAGCAGCTTGTTAATTTGCAAACTATGACTGGGAGAAAACGGTACACATTTTGTTCTTCATTATCACCCTATTTATATCTATATTTTAACACCTTCAGTATTTCCACCTAGAGATCATCATGTCAAAACATTTCTATCCCAGATGTTAGAAGGTTGGGGAGACAGACATTGTACATTATGGAGCAATTGATGAGCAGTCCATGTTATTTCCTGTATCTCATGAAAGTAATACCCAGAACAGCTCTGGATCACCTGTGGTTTTTTCCTTTTTTTGGGTAGTCCAGTTCATTCCATTTTCTCTGGTGCTCTTCATCAAAACATTGCATGGAAGTGATGTATTTTAGCTGCCAAAATAACTTTTCTACATAGATAATAAGAGGGATGAAAGACTGACTACTGGAAATGAGACAGAAAGTGATCACTATAAAAATTATAATTAATATGCAGTAGATTTTTTCCTATTTGCATAAGGATGACAGGTTTCCAAGCAAGAGCTTGCTCTGCAGCAGGCTGAAATATAACAACCTGACTATATAAGAAAAGAGAAAAGTTTTAAATGATGAAGTATTGGTAGAGAGGTGTTTTTTTGTATCATAGCAGTTTTTGTGTGTAAACACTGAAATGTCAGTTTTTACATAGTTTGAAATGTCTAAAGAATGCCTGTTGCTGAAATTCAAATGTCATAACAGTTCTTCTGCATATATATCACTTTGATATTTAAACTTAAAAACCTCATAAATAATTTAATATTACTTTGGCCTTGTCATGATCTGACTGCCAAAAAAGGCAAAGTCTCATTTTTATCTGGTCCGGAGAGTTGTGTTTTCATTCACACAAGACAAAGCACAAATCTGTCAGCTTTTTGCCATCATTAATTCTATTTGATACATGTACAGTGATCTTGGCAAACTATTGCTATATATAAAGAACCTTTTTCTTCATTAAATGACACGTGAGGTATTCAAATGGAAACTCAAGGCAATATTTTTAAGTTTTGCAATAAATGAAGTGCATTTATGTTGCCAGTCTGGTGGTAGCACAGGTTTGTCCCCTTCACTCTCTTGAGCTTCAGGAACCTTCAATCTGTTATCCTCTTGAGAGACAGGGTCAGTTATATTGCATTCCTACTGTAGCAAGGCCAATATACCATAGTTGGAAGCAAAGGCAGGACCAAACTACAGTAATCTCTGACATCCAGACAAACAAATGCTGAGGCAGATTTGGAAAGAGGCTTGTGGTGAGGATGTAGTAGTTGTTGTGTCACACAGGAGTCCTGAATGATCAAGTAGGGTACTGGTGATAACACTGATATTTCCTGCAAAAGTCTATGCAGGCATCCTCACAAACAGAACAGATTTCCCTGCTTTTCTGCTTGATGCCTTGAGTCACCTTTGAGTAGCAGGGCAGTTTGGATCTTGCTACATGAGATGGAAGCAGAAGTGTAGCAGGAGGATGGCAAGTTTAGAGAGATTGGAGGGTTAATAATCAAAACACAGGAGTAGAGAGGTCAAATCACTCTTGACAGCTTAGAGCTATATCTTTTCAGCCCATGCAGAATGCAGAGCGGCACCTGATATTCAAAGAGCCAAACTGTCCATGGTCTCTCAGCAATTTAGTGGCACAGAACAGTCTGGAGCAACCAGCTTCTTTGGATTAAGTGCAAGCCAGTTCTGCCTCCTTAACTCTGGAGGCCACTTATTTTTCAATTGGTAAATTATCTAATCTGCTGAGCAGCACTGTGCCCAGCCTGGATCTCAGTGTAACCCAGGGTGTGGGGATGACAGCAGATGATGCCCATGGCAGTTCTGATGGCCCCTTCTGTGGCTGTCTCATGCTTTTGAATTCGCTATGTGCTCTCGTAGCACTGACTGTAAAAATTAACCAGGGCTCAAGAAAAAGCTCAAGTTTCTGGTCCTCTATGAGCTTTGAGGACCACAATATTTATATCCTCTCATAAAATCCTCTGTAATTAGTAGATCCGTTAACTTGACTTTTAATGTGAAGCTCTTTATGTTGTTGCTAGGTGTAACTTACCAAAAAGAGAATGAAAAATATTCCACGGTGTTTTAATTTTAAAAAAAGTACATCTTGTAACTTATAACTGTAAAATTACTGAATTTAACTTGTCAATGTGTGTCACTGAGAGCATAGTCACTGATTTCCATAATGGAAACAGTTTAAGTTTTTGCACCAGTGGTCAGTGGGGCACATACACGTAATGTTATGAGATGAAATGTCCTGCTTGGCCTCCTTGTGAATGACTTCTACAGCTTTATTAAGGGAATTTTCCATTTACTTCCTATTTTGGGAAAAAAATGGCTCTACATTATTAAAGTACATAAAATATTTGATGCTATAAAATGGATCTATTTTAGTTTGATAGACCAGAAATATGCTGCACTGTGAGGGTCAGAGCTTATAATACATACCGTTAGTACTTTTTCATTTTTCTGTATTAGGAGATTAGTGAAAAATAAGCTCTATCAATTAAGTTTTATTACAAAATTATCTTCAGATGTACAGCAGTGAAGATGATATTGAGTGATAACACTAGAGTGGATTTTGTATAAAGCAATTACAGCCTGAAAACCGCAATCTGAATGAAAATATTGCTCAAGGTTTTTTATAATCTAGTATTAATATAAAAAACTCTCTCTTTAGAAAGTGCTTAAATTGCCTATTTAAAAACAAGACATTCCTAAGGTGTTAGTGTGTATTATTGACTGAAAAATACCTCGTTTCACTGATCAGACCTTAGCAAGTCTGAAAGGCACATGTAAGCATACGGTTCTCCTCTCTTCAGATGATTCTCAGTTTATAATATTGCTGTGTTTTCCAAAAGGTATTACTTTGTGTCTTTGAACACTGGAGTTCATAATCCACAGATTGTTTTATGTAACTGAACTTTGATGCTATGATTTTTTTTGTATTCTTAGAAGCAATGATTTACCCTGAGAGAAGAAGCAAGCCTTTTGCACAGTATAAAGTAATACATACAGCCACATGTGTTTTCTTGTCATGTTACAGTTCTGGAGTTGAAAGTGCGGTGAGTTTTATAAAAACGCATTTGAAGAACTTCAGATGTGTTTAATTCTGCTAATAATGAATGAAATGTATTGGAATACTTTAATCAAACCCATAATATTGGTCTATTGTCCAACCTTTAGTCGGACAAACATATAAAATACATAAAATGCTTGTTAATTCAGAAGAACTTTTTCTAGTTCTGCAAACTAGTATCCTATTTCTGGCATAGGGTATTTTGCATATGGCTTATTTGCTAGTGCCAGCTTGTTCATTCACACTAGTTATTTTAAAATAACATACTTAAGGATTTAATTGAGTTCAGGGAAGTAGCTCTGTAAGACACATGCTTTGGAATACAGTGAACGGTACCTTTAAATGGGTCAAATTAATTGTGAGATATGTATAAGTTGTACTCCATTATTTCATTGTAGAAAAATAGTTTATGCCTCTGACCAAATCTCCGGTGATGCCAGCACGAAGCAAGACAATCGAGTCAAGTGGCTATAGGGTTTCCATCCTTTCAAATTGATCTAATTTGAATCATTTGAAATCATTAAGAAATGATTTAAATAGTTTAGATAAGCTGAGTCTTAGTCCTGGCCCTTAAGGCTTTGGCTGCTAAAAGTTCACTAGGAGCTGGACATACACCAGCTCCACAGGCCATCAACTTTATTAGTGTGGAGATAAGCTGATTAGATCATGTCAATCAAAGGTGCCAATATCTCAACCGAGTGTCTCTCCCAGTCTTTCTCTCCTTCTTTGTTGCCCGCTTCAATGCCTTTTTTTTTTTTTTTTTCAAAAAAAAAGGCAAGACGTGTGTGTTATGCATCCCTCTGGTTGTCACCAAGCAGGGTGCAAGGCTACTGTGATGATGTGATGACTATATTAAAGAGTACATCAATTTGTTTTAAAGTGTTTTGATTTTTTTATGGTGGCATTAAGAGAGAGAACATTGTGGTTGCAGCTTTACTAGAAAGCAAAGAGTTCTAGAAGGAGAGAGAAAAAAAAAAAAAGTGTTTCTTTGAAACCTACCGGGTCTTTGAGTCTTGCTGTGCCCATGGGCGCTTAAGTGTTCCTGTAACTGGCATACTCTGATCCACCACCAGCTTAGGTACTATTCTTCTGTCCAAATTATTTATATAAAATGAAAAAATGTCTGGATGTTTAAGCCTTACAGTTGTGATTTTAAATATGAGATAAATGTACCCCTGTTTGGGAAAGGTTTGGTTATACCAGCGAGGAGCATGTTATATTGCAACAGTCTGGGAAATTATAGTGTGAAGTGAGGTCGAATTAAAAACAGATGCAATGACCCTCTCTCTGAAAATGTATCTGTGCCTGCATTGAATAAACATATGCAGGTATTTGCATCTCTGCTTTGTGGAGGGAAAAACAGATGAACGGAACAGCAACTATAACAATGTAATAGTTCAGTGTTTCAGCTTTGGGCTTCGTCATTTAGTTAAGGATGGTATAGAGGAAAATGGGGCTTTTGTTCTTCACATCTGAAGTTTGCTCACACCATGCCTCCCTCATACTTCAAATGCAAACAACAGAAGCCCATCCTTTTCTTCCATCACCCTACACTCACCACCCAATGGAGGCTGGAGCTGCAGTGCTGCAGAACTACATTGCCACACTGGATTATCTCTTTAGTTTATCTTTAGTCTTTATCAGTTATTCTTCACTTCACTGTATCAATTTTCCACTAACCAATCAAACACGCCGCTTAGAAAACCCTGTTTGACTATTTCTTCTAGATAATATATATCTTCTAGATAATTATAGCAACAGAGATCCACGCTGACATCGCATGTGTTACCTATCCTAGTGCCAGAGAGAGGGATTTTTTTCCTCCTTCCAAGCTTGAAGTGGGTCCTTTCTGGAAAACACTGCTATTTGGGGATTTCCAGGAAAAAAATCCAGTATTTGTGGGAGGGACTGTGAGAATATATTTGGATACTGGACTTCAGATAAAACTCATTGAGGCATTGTCTATTTACATAGAGTTCTCTCTATGTAAATACTCTTTTCTAATCTCACTTTTGTTTCCTGCCAGTCGTTTTTGCAGACTCTCTGCTCAGTCTACATGCAGAGGGGAAGGTAATAGCCAGCTCTAGGAGGATATCATAACCATAAGCTGCCAGCATTATTCAAGCGTTTTTTAACTTTTGTTTTGTTTTGAGAGCAGCAAGTCCCAAACAGGTTTAAAGACTTGCTTGGGAAGACATTGGACAGAGGAGAGTGGCCTTATTGTCTTCTTAAAGCTAATTAGAATTCCCCAGTGTTTAGATGGGGTTGTTGACTTGTATTTTTTCCTAGCTAATAGCTCTCATGCTGCAGTTAGACTCAATTGGAAACAAATGTTTTGCAAAATTATTGAAGGAAATCTATCTAGCAGACCACTAATCAAATGACACACCTTTTTCCTCCAGCTCCGTCCCATATTAAGGCGACTAATTCATTGTTTATAATGTCATTCTGAATCTAAGAAGATTTTTTTTGAGTTCCAGCTTGACCTTTATAGATCTTCTTTATTTTCTTTAGCCATATTTTTTCCAACTGGTGTATGATTCTGATGCAGCAGTCTTACTCTTTACTGGGAAGTGTGTTTACTGGGCTGTGTGGGACTGTGTAGCATGTAACTGAATCAGCCATGTAAAGAACATGATGATAATATTCCATAGTAAGTTCATCTTGTAATTAGAGATAGTTGGAGCATAGGATTTGTCTCTTAAATAACACTTTTTACTCTTCTTTCAGCCAAGTAACAAATGAAGGAACTTTTCTCTGCTTCAATGCTGTTTTGAGTGGTTTTACTATTGTGTTATTTCAGCAGGCCTTTTGGTAGATACTTAAATTCAGTTTAATATAAGGCCAGAGATGACAGCAAATACAGCCTCTAGGAAGACAAATTAGCCAAAGCAGCATGGAGCTTTGGTAAGCTTTTTACTCTAGGGCTTCAGATGCTACTGAAGTTACCTGAAGATCACATCCTACATGTGTTGTATTTGGGGATGGGTGTACCTGATGAAAATTATATTATTGCTTGTAAACATCCTCCCATGGTTGTTTAAAAAAAAAATCTAGAACACTGTCAGTAGGTCTGATATCTTAAGGCTCTTCGACAGCAGACTTACGATGTTCTTGTTAAAAGTACTTAAAAGTCATTTAAGGAGGGTCCTGACTTAAATGATGTACAAGTCATTTAACTTTGAGGCGACCATCTTGAGGAATTGATTTGAATGTATTGACTCATTTTGGAGATTGGGATATCGTTTCAGAATTAAAACCTGGCCAAATCTGATGTTTTTTCATTTGGAAGTTCTGTCCTTAAACAACCAAGAAACAAATTCAGTTCAAGGCATCATTACAGCACAGACATGAAGCCTTGAAAGTATCCTTGTCATTCTATTTGCCTTTTTTTTTCAGACTATTTTTGTCACAGATTATTTTCACCATCTGATATTAAGCATGTTTATGAGAAGTACTCTAAGTATCAATATAAAGAGCTAAAATTAATTGCTTCCTTTTCCACTTTTTCACAAAGTTCCTCAAATAGTCTTCTAGACCAATTTGCTGGCAATGAATATACTGATTAGTGTACAGAAGTGTACTGCATATATGGCACTAGAGGCCAGGTTAAAGGTATCCTCTATGAACTATCGAAACATTGAAGCCAAGATGTTTTAGTATTAAAAAAAAAAAACAATATTTGTTTTATGTTCTTATGTTCTTATGTTCTTCCTTCCTTAGTCCATCTTCAAGCATTAGAGGGCCACAAGCATCCATTTTCCCTGTTTACCCTGCAGCTTGCCAGTTTTCTAAGCAGAGAGAAATGTAACTGAATCCTGGAAAGTAAACCTATTACTGCTAGTCTTCTTTTTTATTGGAAGACAGTTGGTTTTAACAAGTTTCTCAGAAATTGTAATTCAGAAAAAGTCATCAATTTTTATTTATTTAATTGTATTCCTGAATTTGTGAAGTATCACAGCTCTTCTGCTTTTAGAAGAACGTCTGGATATCTTTGCTTTATGTGTTTTGGGAATTCTTATTAACTGAAACGCAGTCACTTTCAGGAGAAGTGGTAAGATTGTACGTAAGGGAGGATTTTTCTTAAATAAATAAATAAATAAAAGAACAAAAAAGAGAGAGAGGAAAAATCTTTTCCTGTTTCTTCCCTGAGGCTGAACTGTTTATCACTCCATCCTTGTTCAATAGAAGTGAATTTTATAATAAAATTTTCCCTAATCGGGCTCTGTCAGTGAGGTGTCTTATCGTGGGGAGGAAAATGACACCGATCCTATCGAAAAACAGAAACGATGTCACAGTGTCCCCAATCACAGCTACTCAGCTTCCATATCTACCTTCTCCACAAACACCAAGCACTGCTTTTTCATAAGAACATCAAAACCTAGCGAAGTCATTAAAATTGCACCCGCGTAGAGTTGCAGGGATCAGCCGCACTAGCGCAAAATGGGATGTGGGAAAACAGACTCTCTAAATGTGCTAATTCCATTGTCACGTGTTTACGGCTTAATTTTAATCAGTTAAAAAAGCCACACATTGCAATAAATTGGCATTATCTTCTGTGACACCAGAGGACACAGTTGGTTCAAGGATTTAGAGGGTCGCTGGCAACAGTATATAGTGCTACAGACAAAGTATTTTTACGCTTGAACTACGGTAGCTAAGGTGCAATCCCCAGTTAAGACTGCAAACAAAGACTATAACCCACACAGTACTAAGTTCAACATGCAGACCACCTTCAGCCTGGAGCCAGGCTAGAATGCTAAGCTGAATAGCGCTCAGGAACGTCTTCTACTTTAACAGTTAGAGGTAATTTGTGGGCTCGTATAATTGAGGTGGAAATTCAGCAGCATTCTCTGATGTGTTCTCTGCCATAATGAAGAAAGATCGATTGGAAAAAAATAAATCCCTCTGCCGTGTTTGCATTCAGTTGCTAAAATGCCCGTGCTTGTTTACGTTGTGCCATTAGGTTTCTTCCTCAAAACTGAGCACTGCGTTTTCCATTTCGGCACCTGCGGAAATGCGGGTAAATCAGCCCACACAAACTGGAGTGTGATATTAGGGATACTGCTGCTTCCACCCAAAGGTTTGGGGAAAGTTGGAGTTTTATAATTAAGTGGTATCACAGGTCACATGAGAATTGTGTGCGGTGTCCTTGTCTAGTTCTCCTCCCATTTTCTTTCTTTTCCTCCCCTCTCCCCCTTAGACTTGCTCTATCACTTGAATATGGCTGATCAAAATGTTTAGAAGCAGCAGGAGAATTATTTTCTGTGGAAGAGTATGATCTAACTAATAAATGTCCATCTCAATTAAATCATGTCTATAAAAGTTGTCTAGCTTTATTTTAAAGGATCAAACATGAAAAATGTGTGCGACCAGTTTAATTCTAAAGTGAGCAAGAAGGCAGCAACCAAAGAAACGTTGGGGGTAGGAATTTAACTTTTACTGGATATACAGCCCCTATTAGGAGGTAACTACATCCATAGAAGAATGTAAATGTCTTTGAAACAACACTAAAGAATGCTACTAAGTAAATACACAAAATCATTATTACAAAAATTCCAAGATGCATTTAGTGCTGGGTACAGGTCATCACTCTGCTCTTTCCAACATTTAATATTTTGGCTTGGAAAATGTAGTGCCAGACATGTAGTGTGTCATTTCCATGTATTGCAAACCCTTAAAGCTCTCCAAAAATAAACATGAAAATGACCAAAGAAACTGCTAGCTAGCAGACTAATATGAACAGTGTTAGCAAATAAAATGAAGCTAGTGTACGTATCCCTTTTGCACATAAAGAAATATTATTTAAGATATATGGAAAAAATCCTGCACAACTGTTCTAGATAGAAAACAAAGGGCTAAATTGCCTGAGCTTAAATCCACATTTTTTCATTGTTTATAATAAAAAGATGCAAATAATTCAAAATCAAATTTCTTTAATACAAAAAATTGCTCCTAATCTCAAATTAACTTATCCTTAAGTAAGTGATATTCAAAAACAAGTTTACAGTTTGTTTGTTTTTTTCTGGACTAAATATCTTAATTCTGTCCTTGTAATTTTCATGCTGATTTGGTAACATGATGCAATTCATGTTTTCTGCGCATCTTACCTGTTTAAGCATCTTGAGTAAATTTGCAGGGTCATTTTATTAGAATAACTAAAGACAAGGAATTGAGTGCAAATTTAAAACGGAGCTCTCCTCTGTGTCTGGATTAGCAACGAAGTCTGCATGACAAAAAAAAGGGACTTCTTTATGTCAGTATACTTGGCTTTGTAAAGACCTTTATTACCTTGTACTTATTACCAAAATGCAAACTAATATGAATTAGTTGTTCAAGAGCTTTCAGATGAAAGTTTTGGCTCTATATTTTTACTGCTAAGTGTTCATATTGTATTGGGATGAGAGTAAATCTATACATACATGTTATTTATAAGTGTGTATAATATGTATATGTAATAATATGCATATAGTTTTTATTTTGTTCTGCGGTGTGGCAAATTAGCAAGGGGAGTATTCCTTTCACTAAGCAAGCTGCATTGCTCCTAACTGTCCCCAGGTGAGACCCCCTGAGATTGCTCAGCTCACTTATACAAGTGATATCACTTATAGTATGTCATAGCCTGGTTTGGGACATCTGTTTTTCCTGGATTAGCTGTTTTATAACTAAGGTGAAAATTATTATTCTGTTCTTTAGAGCCCTGAGCTCGTCAGTCTGTGTTTGTCTCTCTCTCTCTCTCTCGTTCTCACCCCCTGTAGCCCTGGTTTTACAGCCCGCACTTAGATCACCCTCTGCTGTAACTGCGCTGTGATCATGTTTAAACCGAATTACTGATTTTGGTTGTTTCCAACAGAGAGAGGGTCAGGGTGGGGAAGGCGGGAGAGCTGGTTCACGCCAGGTGCATGTATTGAAGGAGAGTATTTGATTGTGCTCGTGTTTGCTTGCTGCTGCTGCGATAAAATTCTTAGCTAAACCTCTTGTTACCTATGGCACAGTACCGAAATATTTTACGGTTTGCATGTCGTGTTCCAAAAACAAAAGAGTAAATCTAGCTAGATGTTTGGTTTCTAAAAAGAGAAGCACAAAAGAAGCAATATTAATGTACCACAATATGTATGTATTAGTCTCCTGAATATTTACATCCTGTAGTTTTTCTTTCATAAAAGATGAGTGAGATTCATTGTTTCAGACCCAGCTTTACAGAAAAGAAATCAGTATAAATGCTGTTTATTTACAAACTCTGCACAGACGCTGTTTCAGTTTCATCTTTTATGTTGTGAATAATTTTGTGAATTCAGGTTTCTAAACATGTGTTTTGTGTCAAAATAGCCTTCCCCGCACGCAGCTGATCACTTCTGTGTATCGAAGTTATGTTTAGCTGCAAAAATGCAACAAAACCGGAGGGCTGGCAGGGATTTATAACCCTCGGAGCCTGGTGTGTTATATACTTTTGCACACATAGGCTGCGCCATTGAGCCACCAGTCGGACAAAACTGTTTTCTTACTGGAGATTGTGTAATGGGTGGAACTGAAGATGTACTTCACACAACTGGATATCAGCATCTTTTTGTGTTTGTTGCCATAATGGAATTTGGGGGAAAATGCAGCATGTTTTTAAGTACCTACTTGCGACGTTAGTCAGTGTCTTCTAAGTTTGACCCCATTAGATTATTTTGTATCTGTAAATATGCTGTAGTTAGTTTTAAATACAGTGCTTATAACACAGCTATTTGTTCTTTTGAAATGTATATCAATTTCTTATTAAACATTTATCCACATGCCAGGGATATTAATAATAAATTTGCAAAAAACACAGCTAGTTATATTTGAGTAAGAGTTAAAAAATACTGTGTTAATAGTATGAAAGTAGTTTGAAGGTAATTTTTTTCTGAACATAATTTAAGCTAATTCATTTCAAAAGGTGTCTGTTACTCTATTTAAAGTTACTTTGAAAAAAGTGTAAAGATACTATATATGCATATATATATATATACACGCTTACTTTTAGTTTAGGTATTGAATTTTATCCATACAATAAGATCAAGCAATTAACCTCTCTATCTGTGAAAGGGATTTGAGAAGTCAAAGTGAATATTATTGCCGCTCATCTAATTGAAGATGTAAAATGTTCTGTAAATCTAGGCAAAAGCTTATTCAGTTCTGCTTAATTTGTATTACACATTAGTAATATATTTGCATAAGCACTAACTACATCTGATGGGGGATGGAGAGAGTCTGGGCAGTGTATTCAAAATTTTTTAGTTTCCTGGGTTATGTTGTCTTTCAGAATTAGATATTTGGTATTTTCTACTTCTTGAATTATGAGTGGGGGACAATTTGTGGAAAATAAAAGTACCTTTATATGAGATTATCAGTCACTTAATGAAATGAAGGTAATAGGAAAAGAATGAATTACCTTCTCTAATGGAACTTTTAAAGCTCCAGTTAATAACTGATTAGTGAGATAAACTTCATACTCTGTAGATATATGATATACTGTTAAAGATGCTGTTTCTGTTTCAGAAAAACCTCTGTTAAGGAACATGTGTGTTTTATTTTTAAGTGCCAATCTGTTTTATGCAGTTAGGCTCTGTATTTTCTGACTGTTGTCATTATAACTAGTTTTGCATGTGGTTGTCTGTCTGTGTGTGTTCTATTTATGCGTCTTTGTGGAGAAAATGTTTTTGTGGGGAGGATTCATGCTATCTTTAATCATTATTTGCATGTTTTAAATCTTTGTTTTGTATAATTGTAGCTCAATTGCTGCTTTCTTTGTGGATTTAGCATCCAAGTTACCTGTAACGTATGTCATGTTTGGCTCTGATAAGATTACTTCTTATTGAGCAAAACGCATTTTCCGATGGTCCTTTCCAGAAACATGTAATATTAATTGCACATGTCATAAAAAATAACATAGAGTTTGGGTTTTTTTTTTTCTTTTTTTCCCTAATATGGTTTTATCAGGGCACTATTCTACCATTTTTACAAGTTCCTCAGTAGGGATGTTTTAGTTTTTCATTTTACCAAGGTATAATGTGGTATTCCGAAAACGTGCTGTCACTTAAATCTTATGTACTTAATTTAGTTAGGAGACATATGTCTGTGATCACTAAAAAAGCATAGCAGAAAATATGGTATAAAGAGCATCAGACAGGATCTGCTGCTTGACACGTATGTTTCTTCTATGTAGAAAATAATTACAAAGTAATCAGAAACTCTTCTTCTTTTTCTAGTATATTAAAGACATGTTATATAAGTGTGGTACAATGGCATGCACAAGGTTTATTTTACACCAGTGCAACTGTGGTTAGGAAATTTTGCAGTCTCTGCAGCCGATATAATGGATCCCATCAGATCTCTGACCTTGTAATTATTATTGTATATATTACATTGCAGCTTCTGTTATCATAGATGTTAGGACTTCTGTCTTGCATCAAGACTCTGTTGTCTTGGTTGCTGTGCAAGTGCAGGGAAAAAAAAATAGCCCACAAATCTGGCAATCATAAAGGTGTGAAGGACGAAAAAGTAGGAGAAGGAAAGGAGAAAACTGCAGTGATGGTTAGTGTCCTGAACAGGGATCTCATCTGTGATCCCAGATGAGCAGAATGCAGCTGTGTCCCCCATATGGCAGATTTTGGGGAATATTTTGTCTTATATCAATTGAGTTTTAATGAAGGAGTTGAGAAAGTTTCTGAGAAGCAACAGTGGGTATCTGTAGATTGTTTTGAGAATCCTGCCAGGGTGAAGCAGCAAGGGAAGGGAAGGAGCATTTGTCTGCAAATGCAACTGGTGGAAACTTGGTCTGTTTGGCCAGTCATACATATTTGCCAAGAGACCAACTCATACATTGAAAGAAAACTGATAAAATAGTATTGTCCAAGCCTTGAAAATGAAGATGAGTAACCTAAATTTCATATGAGAAAGGGATGGAAATGTGCTTGAATATTTAAAATTATGATCTGCCTAAAGCTTAGTTGTTCAACTGTGGAATCAATGAGTGAATGTTTTAAAACCAATTGCTCAATTCAGTGTTAGTGATGAATTGAGAGACATAATTGTTGCACAACTGTCGGCTGTCACAGAAAACATTTTCTATGGCTCCTACAGCCTTATAAGGCATTGGGAGGCTGTACTTATGTATCTTTTGTATGTATACCCACATGCACAGCATTTTTGTTTCTCTCCTTTTGTATGTACATATGCAATTCTTCAGTGGAGTCTAGGATGTAACAAGGAAATCTGTGCTAGCTTGTGAACATGTAAATAGAGGAATTGCTGTTTTTTTAGTAAAATCATTGCAAAATGAGGCACTGTGTTTTTCACCTGAGGCTGGACTTGTATGCCAAATGCATGTCTATCTTTTCAAACTATACTTGGTAGAAGTATTAGTTCCCCTGCAAAGCTTTCCATGGAGGGAGCTGGTGTGGTACTGCAGCCGCAGTCTGTTTGGTCATGGCCTTAGCATGGGACATGGAGTCTGCTAATTGATTCTGAGATCCTCATTGCCAGTAACTGGGAATGGTTATGTTAGCCCTTCAAGAATGAAGAAAAGATTGTTCAACAATATTGTTTTACAGTATTTATTAAAGTATTATTTTGTTTGTTTGTTAGTAGTTCACTATTGCAATGATGCCTAAATGCTGCACAGAGATTTAAGTAGCAGGTGATCTCATTTCATTCCTCAATAATTTAATTCCTGATCCTGAATGACGAGGCTTGCCTCCTCCACTGTGTACCCACTTATGCTCTTGTTTCAGATTTCTTTGTAGCATTTATGTGCTCTCCCAAAGTTCAGATTGTGCTGTGTATAGATTCCCATTCAGCATTATCTCCTCAAAGTTTTCCGTGGCCGTTGTCCTACATGTGCCCCAGGGAGGGAAAGTAATTTGATGATCCTGTGTTTAAACTTATCTCTAAAGTGGGCAGAGAGAGACTCTGCTTTCATACTTGATGGGAGAAATGATTAGACATTGACACAGTTCATAAATTTATAGATTTTTAAGGCCAGAGGGACTATTAAATCATCTAGTCTCACCTCCTGTATAAAAGAACTCGCCTCCTGTATAAAAGAAAGCCAGAGAATATCACCAAATTATTTCAGTGAACTATGTCATCAACAATTGATTTGGAGGTATCATGAGGTAATGAAGTCACCTCTTTCTTTGGTAATTATTATAATAGTTAATCCACAGTCACCTCTTTCCTTGGTAATTATTATAATAGTTAATCCACTGTATATTTAAAGGAGTAAGGCGGCTCTTTCTAATTTCAGTCTGCCTGGCTTCAAGAACTAGTCCCAAGTTCTTATGCACCTTTTTCTGCCAGGCTAGAACTAAACTGCATTAGCAATTGGAAGTTGCTACCATGGAAGTATTTACATACTATAAGTAAACCACTTTTTGGTTTTATTCCTGGTAGCTGTTTCAATTTCTTAAATCTTTCTTAAATCTTCTTCAAATTCTTAAATCTTAAATTGTAAAATAGTTATACTCTGACTCCAATTTGTAAATCTTTTCTGTGGCCCATTGATTCACTCTTCTGAGCTATTCAACAGATATTTTTAAAATATAGACAGGATAAATAAAACCTTTTTTTTTTTTTCATTTTAAGTCAGGAGAGTATGATTCACCCATGATTCACAAACATTATACAAGAGATTGAGGCAGCTTATATGTTGCCCTTAACGTTTCATGTTTGCCAAGTTATCACAGCTTGTCAGATCCACTCTGGTTTACTACTTTGTATAACTGTAGGAAATATAATAAAGAATCAGGAATGAAGTAAGTTCTCTTGAGCATCCATGATTTATATTTCCATCCTCTTGACTGTGCAGGCTGAGATCAACAGAAGAAGATCACATTTACAGGCATATGGAAACCTCTGTGGATTATGAAAGTTGGTACTACATATGACAACCCCAGTGTGTCACTTCTCTATCACATGCTGACGGCATCTTCATTTCAGCCCTCAGTGCAGACTAAACACATACATGTTTTGCTAACTGCTTTGTCATCTTTTTCTCCTGCTACAAGTCCATACTTGAATCATGAGGTTTATAGAATAGCTGCAACTCCGCATCTCAGGTGGCACTATGGTTTTTTCCTGGCTATGAATAACTGTTTCCTACTAGCTTCTTGTATTATCTTTTGATGGTCATATTGCAGTTTTCAAATGAATGTGGCTGAAAGGTCATGTGCTTCACAGTAGCTCATCTCCTTTCTCAGGGCATTCTAGTGTCTTTCTGGTAGCGGAAAAGTCAGGACTCTCAACTTCTTTTTCACCAGACAGACTGACATTTCACATGCTAAATGCTGTGAGTGACAGGGATTTGTTGTTTTATAAAATGGCAATATCCCGAAGCATGTCCTGTTTGGAAACTTAGTAGTAGTGCTGTGTACAAAGTCGAAAAATGAGGTAACAGGACAAGGTACAGTATATCTCCTTTCAACTGCATCTAATGTTTATCACAGTAAGAGACAGGTACATGAGGAGATGCCAAACTTGTAGCAGAAATATTACCACTTTAGAGTAGGGTTTCTACAGTTAGCTGTAGCAAGTCAAATGGATGTTGCAGGGCCAGGCATGATGGTCACATTTCTGGCAAACAGAGGGGCATTGCCTTGGTGAGAAGGTTCCCACAAATGGTCGTTTGTAATTAACAGTGAGGCTTGAGCTTTTAACTGGGGATATGACTTTACTGTGTTAAACTTAGAACAGGTTAGGGAAAATAAAGCTGGAGAAAATTTGTTCTAGCCCTCCCACTGCAGCACATGAGGAGTCAAGTTCTTTTTCTCTTCATTCATTTATTTTTGTTTCTCTACACTGCTGTGAAAGTCAAAAGCTCTAAGTGAGAAGAGGCCAGATGATTTCAGCCTGTTCCTTGCTTCATGAGCCTGCACTTTTGAGGAGCTTGATCATTCAGTTGCTGCAGATTCTCAATTTCAGAGACTGTTTTTATGTGAAAGCAGTGAAAATTGTTGTATATTCCTCAGCCACACAAAATTAACATTCTTTCATGGATTTTAATCCATAATCATTTCACTTTATACATTTGTAGTATCTAAAGGTACTCACCTGTACATGTATAAATGTAATCACTTACATTTGTAGTACTTAAATGTAAGGTGTCCTTTCTTCAGCATCCTTTCTTCAGGCACATTCAGTCCTGCATAGCTGGCAAGAAAGTATGAAAAAGTCTAATAGGGTTATCAATACCTGCCCTACATGAAAATTTCTTGCCAGGTCTTTAATAGCTCAAAATTGCCTTAAATCCTGAGAGACATTTGAGAAAGACAAGAATTATCATTTTTATCTGTATTATTATTTAAATTGTCATTGAATGATAATGAGATTTCTCAGGTCATCTCTCTTGTTGTATTTGTCTCAGCTAGAATAAACTAGTGAATGAATGAGTTCTCCTAATATCCTGTAAAGTTAAAGAGGTCTTAACTTTTTATTTCAATTTCTAAACGAGTAAATACATAAATAAGTAGACCTGCATCTCTCTGAACAATTGGAATAACAGAAATAAGTAAAATCACAGAAAACTGCAAACAGCAACATATCAGTGTATTTATCACTTTTGCAGCTTCCATAAGAAGTTTCTTACTGGTTTGGTTAAAACTTACTTAAACATTTGGTCTTCTGTATGATTCGTATAATCAATATCTCATTATGTTGATATATTACATTTATACTCAAAGCCTAACTTAAATTGCCGCCTTCATGGACTTTGTAAGCCACAATGCTCCTGTACACTTGCTTTACACAGCTGTATTTTGCAAGGGATCTCTGAAGAGTATGTTCTGGTGTATCCTTTAAGATACAATACCTAGGCACAATTGGGTGAGTTAAGAGCACAGAAGCCACCTTGTCTCAGTAATGGCTTGTATGGCTCCTTTTTCAGACCGATATGTTTTCCTTAACCACACTTATTAATATTACTGTTTTAATGCATCTGTGTATGTGCATATATTCAGTATATCAGGAATGTTCAGTTTTATTGTCCTAAATGCTGTTATTTGTGCCTGCATTCCATGCAGTTCAGTCTTTCAGCCCCATGTATTTACCAACCATTCAGACTCCTTGCAGTATTCACACATAGATTATGTAAAATAAAATGAAAAAAAAAATGCATTATTAAGACTGTGGGTGCCGTGAATGGATTATTACAATTTGCCTATCATGGTAATGACACCTGTTAGAGGTGTGATACAAAAGGCAGTGACAGGCAGTGTAATTTAGTAATTGTAGCCATTGTAGTATATAGCTGGTCAGTTCACCAGGCAAGTACAAAGAAACCAGTGTTAAGGCTAAGCAGGGGTGGGTAAGCTTAATAGGGAGAGCTGGTGCTTTACTGAAAGAAACTTTTGGTGGAGGGCTAACTCCCGGGGGGAAGGAGTTAGAATCAGTTGAAAAGCAGGGACAAAAGTATAAAAATGGTACAGGTTTTCCTGTTTCAGCCCTTAAAGTGACAGAAGACTCATCCAGCAGATGAGTACTGCTGGAGGGGAGAGGGGGAACTTTTCTGAGATGCTGAAAGGATGTTGATTTATTACAGCTGCAGGACTTAGCCAAGCCCATGCTCACAACTGGCTCTCTCAGCTTTGCTGAATATCGGAGATGGGTTTGGCAAAATTGCTTTTCTGTTGAGGTAGTGATAGGGGAGTAACAGGGACAGAAGATTAGTTTAAGAGTTTGCAGGAAGGACACTGCACTGTTATAAACTCGTGTCCTGGACAGCGTCATATGTCCAGTCATACATATTGATTTGAATGTTCACCCAAATCTAGATATTTCATTTGTCTGCAGATCAAGTTGTTCTTTTTTTCTTTTTCTTTTTTTTCACATGGGAACCTCTAATTACTGAGCAAATTGTTGTCACAAGGAAGAACCTCTTAGAGGCTCATGAGGCAGCTTTAGAAAACAATAGCCTTGAGAGATAAGCAGCACAAGGCGCAGCTCGGAAGCATATTAAGGCCAGATTGACTCATTTAACAACTTTAGGAGAAGGAGGAAATAGCCTGAAGTTAACAAATGTCTGCACAGCAGGGCATTTGTGCTAGCAAACACTAATTCTCATCTGCTAACCAGTATAAACAGATCTGGGGCGGCACCAGGCAGGGCATTTTCAGGGATTAGGTGTGCGGCCCTCACCTGCAGTGCGGCCTCATGGCGCCCGGCCTACCAGGCCAGCTCCCCTTGGAGCACGGCGCTCCGTCCATCATGCAGCCCTCGGAAAGGGGATATTTCTCCTTTGCATTTGGAGGCCTGTCCTGCACCATTGGTTGGGTTTTCGCTGATCCTGCTGCATGCGTCAGCCGCCCGCTTGATAAAGGCTGTTTGGTTTCTATAAACTGTGCAAACCGGCCTATTGACTCTGCTGCAGCCAGCCCTAGAGAGCCCTGCACGAGGAAGGGAACACCAAAGAGTTTTGTAATCAGAGCAAACAAGTGTTAACAAAGGGGCCATCCCCAGGATTGAATGCCAAGCCCTGAGTAACGCTTGCTTATATTGAACGTCCACTCTTCTTATTAGCAAGTTGCTTTTCTTCCCTGCAAGGGTTAAGAAGGCGGCAGAAGGTCCGTGTGACATATATGTTATTATCGTAACTCATTTCTGTAGTGATTCAAGTTGTGCTGGAGCTACAAAGCCTCCTGCATTCCTTGTTTCCTGCATGTCCATCAGGTGGGAAAGGCCATTTCCAGACTCCTTCAGCTGCTCACAGGGTCAATACAGCAATCCTGAAGGAAGGAAGCTCAAGGACCAATCTCAAAGGCACCTTCCTAGAAAATAATTGCAGAAGTTGCCTGTGTATAAATAAGAGAAAAAAACGAGCTGCATTCATCTGTAGTAGACTAACTCCTCAAATATTGTTGCTCAAAGTACTGTTTGTACCTAGTGTACCCAGAGCTCAAAGTCTGCCTGTGCCCACTCTACCATCGTCATCGTCACTAGTAACTGTTTTTCAGTAATGCTGTTTAAGAAATCCAGCTGTAGCTGTGCAGTGTCTCATTTCTTCAAAGAAGCTTCTCAGTTTCATAAAGGACCTTCCCTGGTGCACAAATATGAAGTTCACAGCGTAATTATAGGAGGAGAGAATTGGCAATGGGGTCTGCTTCCATAAGCAACTGGAATGACTGCAGTCTGTGAAAGCAAAGGTGGGTTGCTGCACTCATCTCTGTCACCTTGAAGTGTTGTGGGTAAAAATTACCATGGAAAGTGTTAAAGAGGGTTTGTTTCAAGCAGACAAGAAATTGGATCAAAGGCAGCACACATTTATCTGAGAGCAGCCTTTAGCTCCGGTGAAATCACCCGGGCTCCTGGCGGAGTTGAAGGCGAGGATGTGGCTACAGCCCTGCTCGTGGCCACACTGAACCTTTCTGGAGTCAGGCTTAGTGTTTGTGTACAGTGTTTAAAGGGTAATAGCACTAAACACTGCCCTCACAAACCACGGTAATTACTTGTACTGCTGAAAAAATCCAGGACATGAACAAAAATATCGTAGAGAAGCTATTTCTAACACTGGTGCTGCTCTTTATGGCTAAGCGGCAGCCATCATTTTTTCTTCTAAATTATGTGTTCTTTTTTCAAGCATTTAGATGATGCAAACCAGATTTTTGTGGCAGCATTATTGCTCATAGCCAAAAGAGCATTCAAGGAAACACTGTATTTCTCCTAAATTGCCATTTACTCAGAACACTTTGAGTTGTTTATCTTTTCCCATTCTCCTGACGAATCAAGTAGCCATTGAGATGATATTTCTAAGTTCAGTAGTTATTCTATAAAAATAAGATCTAACATCTAATTATTTTAGTTTTGTTAAGGTGGGGAGCTATACGTAGTTCTGACTCCTATGTGTTTTTAAAAGGGAAAACTCCCTAGGAAAACCTTTTTTTTCAGTTTGGGAGCATTTTTTTGGATTTCAATATTTGTAGGAGAAATTTTCTCAATGTAATTGATTTCTAGATAGTGTTCCAGAGCGGTTTTATGATCCTGCTACTTATCCTCTTGATATACTGTGAATACTGTGAATGCCTTTTCATTATTCACATAGCTTTTACTCATTTTGAGCGTTCCTAATAATCAGTATTTATTGGATGGAATGTTCCAGAGAAAAGAAACAGCAACAGATAATCATGCAAAGGTATGTAATTATGAATCTTTGTCCCAGGCATGTGAATATGAAAGTTCTTTGGGGTTCATCCAGTCAGCGAGCAAGAACAATAACATGAGATCGCGGTGATTAATCATGTGTTGCAGAGAGCAAAATATGAATCACAAGTAATCAAAACAGTATCTAGGACAAATAGTTCACAGGCAATGCATAGGTCACACATGTTCACACGAGCAAATTATTGAATTGTTTTAAGGTGAACACATTTGTATACATGAAAATCTTTGTATGGAGTCATGAATAGAAAAAATGTACTAATATAGTTGCATAAATTATTTACTTTATAAAAGCCATGCAATTCCAATTTCAAAACACACCATTCCGTTTTGCTTGGAAAAATGAAATATAATGAGTAGTATAATTCGAAATGTATTTGCAGCCCAGATTTTTGCTTTAAAGAAAGCAAGTTCACAGTCACTTCTATCCAATAGATAGTATACCTGTGACAAATACTGTATATTCACCTTGGAACATAATAATTTTAAAACATAAAAACTAAAATGAAGGAGAAAAATAAACATATATTTTTCTTGTGGTATTCTCTAATTTCTGGTATTTCTGTGATATGCGTCCAGTTGTTATACTGCTTAGGTTCTGCCTAGCTGCCAGTTGCCTGCTTTTTTAAAAAAAAAAAAAGTACAGAGGCTTTAATGGGGATATTTTTTATCCTACTTACTTACTAGACATTGTGATTTTGAGCTCGGTACTTTTTAATTCCATTACAGTGAATTAAGTTTACCTTAGGATCTTTGGAGCCCCTTAGAGGGCTGATCTGATTAATTACAGTCCAAAATAGATTGTTAAAATAACTCGGTTTCTCTTTGTTCTTTCCCTTAGCTTATGTAATTCATAAACATATTGATATTGGATAAGTGGGGTTAATGTGGGAGATATGTTCCCACATGATCACTTACTTCTCTGTTTTTCCTATGCTCCCTGGTCAAGAACAGGGCGACTTCCTGAAGGCGTGGAATGTGCGGATTCCCTTCTCGGGCTGTGACCTGTGTCCTTGAGCGTGTTGAATTTTTACGTTAATCCCTGTAGATGATCAGCAGAGAAATAAGCGTGGCCTTATTTACAGAGCACTATGAATTTAGAAGCAAAGGAACTTCTTTAAGACATTTGGAGGACAGAATTGAAGTTAATTTTAATAATGGTTTTAATTGTGGTATTCTTTAACAGTCCAAGCTGGAAGATATATCCTGCTGGCCAGCAGTGCTCTGGAGCCTGGGATAGGAGTGGGCAGCAGAGGAGGGAATCCTCACAGCTCATGGCATTGCAGTGTTTCCAGGGTTCGCATGGGTCAGGGGGTTTGTATGGGTTTGTATGAGTGCATGTGGTCCAGAAGAGGACCACATACATCAGATAGCTGAGAGAGTCCTCAGTTCAGATAAGCCAAGCATAGACAAGTTATGCATTTCCTCATATGACAAACAGAAGTATTTTATGCTCTTCTCAAGCAGATTTATTGCACCCTTCTGAAACTTGGGAAGGCTCCCTTCTAATGAAATGGACCCAGTTCTCAGCAGCACATTGCAGCAGAGTGTGAGGTCACGCTGAAGGGAAGGGAAGCCACTGGCGTTGAGCATAGCATTTATTTTTGTTGGCTGCAGCAGCACATCAGGAATGAGAAAGGGGAAACCTGCAGATCAACCATGTGCCCCATGTTCAGAAGGCAGGAGCTTATAGCTGCACCCGCTATCTGGGGCTGTGCAGGAATAAGTCTTAGCCCAGTTGAGAAGGAATTCACTAGACGTCCTCCTGGCTTTCTCCAACAGGGAGCAGGGCAAAAAAATCCCTCCTCCTTTTGTGGCATGACCTGGGGAGAAGCAAACTGGCCAGTAGGATCTCAGAAGACTTTATGTTTCCGAGTGGGGATTTCCAAGGTTAGTTCAGGTCTGTAGGGTTGATGTCCAATATCAATCTCTTCAAACAGTCTGGGGATTTCCAAAGTTAAATCAGGTGTACAGGGACAAAGTCCAGTATTAATCTCTTCAAACGGACTATGCAGCCTCCTGTTTAAGCAAAAGTCATCAATGGGACCCTATATACTGTTCTACCTCTTGATTCATATACAAGTTTTCTGTGACTTTTTTCTAATTTACCATTTAACTTCTACCATTTGCAATTTTTCTTGGGCAGATGGAGAGACAAGGAAAGACAGCTGAGATGTTACTTATTTTCCCCTTTTGGGGTATAGGATGCATTTTAGCTGAGAACTATTACAGGCTGAGAACTATTGAAAGTTCTCAGAAGTTTGGTCCCTTTTTGAAGTGTAATCGAAAGTCACTGCTACACCGATGTCTTCAAAGAAAAGTGAGCTGATATAGAGCTGAAAATGCATAAAATTTCTAGATCTTAAAAAAACAAATACCCTGATCTCTTGCATGGATTTAACTTGGACAAAACCAAATCGAGTATTAAACCCTTCCACATTTAGATTTTGTAATGGTAACTTAAGCTTTAAAGGCAGTGTGAGAGAGGCAAAGTACTTAGTGAAAGGCCTTGGCGACCTATTCTGAAGAGGTATCCAAAGCAGGAGCAAGGCTGGACCTGCCGGAAATAGATGCTAAAACTCAGTTGAACTAGACTGGTGCCAAGAATTTATCACACATCTGTTTTGCCTTGATTTTATATTTAATTATCACCTGCAAAACAGTCTGATTTCTAAGCTTTTATTATGAAATTAATAAAAGAGTTTACAAGCCAGTGCTGTAATGCACTCCAGGGTGTGTCCGGCTGGAACCCTGCCATTTCCGAAGCTGTTGAAGTTGTTGCTCATAAAGTTTGTGCTTCAGCCTGCGGTCACTGCAAAACAATATCCCGCAAAAAGAAATACAGCGTAGTTCTGGTGATGGAGCTTGGCAGAAAGCTGAAGCTAGCTGGCATGCACAGCCCCAAAACGTTTGGGAGCTGTGCATACAGCAGCTCCATCCTGAGCCAGACATCATGTGGCACCGCGGCTGTGATCACTGTCCTGCTGCTCACTCATCTCCTTTCTGGGAAATTCATATAGGCAATGTTGTAATACACAATTCATATAGACGATGTTAAAGATCTAAGGAGAAGATGCATCTTTATAGATTGGCTTCCATATGAACAAGTAGTTGAAGAGTTTCTCAATTTGTCACTGTCTTTTTCTCAGCCACGTAGGCAACAGGTGGCGTGAGATGAGGTGGTTTTTTGAGTGTTGTGGTTTTTTGCAGTCATTATATAGTGCTCGAGTATATTTTAATACAATTTCAGCGCTTTCTTGTAGTAGTAACACAGGCTTCTGTGCATGTCAGCACTGTGCAGCCTCAGTCAAGCAGCTCTTTCATTTAGCACATTTTTGGTTTTGTTCTCCATAGTGCATGGTATTAATATCTGAACATGCTTTCTGCAAATGAGTCAGGAATCTGATCCATGCAAAAACATGGGACATACTTAAAGGTTTTCTAGGAGTGCCTGGCCAGTATTAGTATTTTTTTCACTGTTCCTTTCAAAGCTTAAGTTAGTTCTTTTTTATTAAGTTAATTCCTTTTATTCAAAGGGAACATTGTTAAATGTTTAAGCTTGGTAGATTGATGAAAAGTAATTAAACAGATCTATGGTATTTGCAATTATACTTATCAATAGGATAACTGCAGGGGTTTGGGTGCAAAATATATAGACTGAACTTTCTTTAAAACTGCTGTTACTTATTATTATTACTTTGTTATTCTATTACTGCGTTGCCTAAAGACTCCAACCATAACTAGGAACTCATTGTACTGCACATTGTATAAGCACATGGTATGACTCAGGATGTCAATGGATGATTGTGATCAATTCAGTTGCGGTGGCTTCATGATTTGCTCCTCGGATGAGCGGTGATAACTGATTGTATATTAATTACTGCTTTGTCGCACTCAGTGCTGGCCTGCAAGGGTGGTTTAAACTGATAGGCTTTTCTCAGTAATTAAAAGAAATTAAAGTGCATTATGGGCTAGGAGTTGATTGCCTTGGCTCATCCAGTAAATGATGGTTCCTTGGGCTTGTAGAGGTTTGGTCATCTGCAGCTACAGGGACATTTTTGGGACCGAACAACTAAAATCAGGGTGCATGCAGTTTGGGAGAAAAAGACTTATAGTTTAAGTGCAAGAGGAAAAAATATCCAAGATACAATATTATGTCCCATAACACTGCTGCTGTCTGACTGTGCCATATTTTTCTGCTTACTCTGTAAGCACAGAGCTTAGCAATCCTAAAACATCTTGCCTCAAAATTTGCGGGCAAAGTTTTCTTCCTGTGCTGTTCCAGTTACTTTGAGGCACAATCCATTGTTCAAAATGGATTATGCTGCCGAGAAATGCAGAAACATCTCAGATATTATAGGCAAACACCAAATCATTCAGAAACTGTTTGGCAGCTGATCTGCTTTCTTGGGACATAGGTGCAATTACTGCATTCTGCCTAAAATGCCCCTGAGTTAGTGAGTGCAGTTGCTGCCTGAGCTAGAGGAGTGTTCCGCACTCATCTGAGCTTCCAGAATATGAAGGTTATTCTCCTCTAGGGCACTGTAGTCAGAAGAAAACGCAATATCTCTGTGGTTAAATGTTATGATATGACATCTGTGTTCAACTACATTGGCAAATCTGGTATAAATCCCCAAAGTGCAATTAAAGAAATGGCTCTCTGCAGAGATGCATGCATTCTAGGAACTTCAAAACTCATCACTGATGGGTTTGGACTGATTTTTTCAGAACACTATCAGCTTACTTGAAAATTACCATTACCTAAGACCGTGTAAAAGATAATTGATTTGATTCATTATCTAGCATGAGGACAAATCTCCAATTCTGCGCTGAGCATATAGCTACTCTTGAACAGTTTATCCTATGAAAATGTACTGTTTGAGTTTCAGCAAGGGCTGGCAGAGGTTTTCTTATTGCTGCAGTTAGCTCCACAAGTATATCACAAAGACAGACAAGGGTTATGTTCCTTCTCAACTTGCAAATCCTGATCAGTTATGCAAAGGAAGCTGACAAACACTTGTTAGAGATAAGGCTCTGTTTTTCTCCCCTTGTGGCTGAAATTTTCTTACCTTCTTTTGAAGTTTTACCTGTCAGAGTATTAGTTTACAAAGACAAGATAAACACATCATATTTTTTTGTTGTTGTTGTTGATGATACTTTTGTGTAGAATCTTAAATAAGACTTCATGTGAAGTTGGGAATACTCTGCTTGTGGGAAAAAAAAAAAAAAAGAAAAAGGTTCCTCCTTTTGGTCAGTGATCTGTGCATTTTTAACCGAACCTTCTGTTTCTGACAAAAAGATGTTTCCTTTCACCACTTCTTTTAAAAGTGTTCCAGCACATGACATTTCTTCTGTGAAGCAAAATCTGCTTTAAATCTGTTACTTACATAAAAAGATGACTGGAATTTATGAAGAGGTGGGAACTCACTGTGTTTATACAGTGCCTAGCACAGTTGGAACCTAGTCTCTTATGAAACAAATACTTAACCTTTTAAAAGAAGTTACATTTTTAGAAACTTTATTAGTTCTTAGGATTTGCCAGATAGAAAGGAGTTGAATCTGAGCTTCAGATTCCAACTTCATCTTGTAGTATGGGTAGTCAGAAGGAATACTTCTAAACTTAACAAATTTCATTTGAATTTAAATAATATGTGGTATCATCCTGTGATGAAACATGATACAAAATCTTCTGGTATAATTAAAAGCATGTAGTCAAGCTTATATATCAGAAGTAACTGCTGTTGAGCATGTCAATTGTCATTTTCCTTGTACTCTAGCCACTGATGAGTGTGCAGCATTTACACAGAATCTTACAGTGAGGTACAAATAAGAACACTAGAGACCACTGACCTGCTGAAACATATCTTTGTGGAAATTAGGAAGATTCCTTTTGATAATATATATTCTTTCATTCTTTACATGAGAATATAGCATATAGTTGGGCTGTGACGAGATCCAGATTTAGGTGATGAGTTATGATTATATTCTAGGCACATTGAATTTGGAAATGGAAAATAAATCAAGAGTTTCTCTCTTAAACATATGGGAAGAAAAAAAGAGCAGCATGAGACAGTATCAGGCCATTGACCATATGAAGTTCTAACTACAAGATTCATTTACACATTTAGGTCATCTTCCTTTATCCTGTGTACTGGTACTTTATAAAATATTGTTGGACTATTGGGAAAACTCATCACAGTAGCTACGAACATCTGATGTTAACGTATTAAAATGGGGATGTCTTGGTTTGCTACTCATTCCAATTCTACATTCACTCACAGATTCCTCAGTAGTAAGGAAAAGCAGTAATTTGTGTTCTGTTCAAATTAAGGAAAATAAGGAAAAGGATATCAAAAAGGAAAGCAAGGAAAAAAGAAGTGATCATGCAAATACACCACTGAAATAAGTCTCAAGATGTGAAATCTTTTCTGTCATGCTCTTCTCATCTAACCTTGCTCAAATGACTTAGATCTTTTACAGTTGTTTAAACCTATCTTACACAAATAGTCTTGATCTTGTTAGGCTTAATCTCTGTTCCGTATCTCCTTAATAGCAGAAGTAGATTAATAGTAAAGCCTTCCCTTTATCCTCCACCTCTATGTACTGTGTATATACTGGACTGTGAATAGACTGAGGGCTTAGAACATTGCCCGTGTCATTGATCTGTCTCATCCTTTTCCCCTCAAACACTGTAATTGTGGCTTTTAACCTCTTTTAAGCTTGGTAGAGGATGCTGGGAAGAACTTCCATTCTGTGGTATGTGTTGGCTTATAGGGAAGATTTTCTGTGGCTGCTTCTGAACTAGACATGTGTTGCACTATTTCTTGCTATTGTGAGGGCCTGGATGTAGTGACCTTACCTCTAGGAACATTCCAAGAAGGGGATATTAAGAAAGTTGAGATTAATTCAGTAAATATCTAAAAATTAACCTAAGAACTCAAGCAACCAAATGTGATTTCAAGACCCTAGGTGTAGATTCCATCTTGCCATCTTATTTCTCAGAGTATTTCAGGAGGAAGAGAGAAAACAGAGAACAAGGACACCATGAAAATGCCACAATTGCAGCTCATAGTGAGTTGGGGCTCATTAAGACTTGGGCTGTATGTTCTCAGAAGTGCCAGTTCCGTAAGCTCTAAAGAATGAAAAATTGGAGGTCACAGGCAAGCCAACAACAAGAGAATATATAGTGACGGTGCTCCTAAAACTCTTAAAGTTCATTTTTAAAGATAAATGTCACATTAGGGTGCATATGTATTTCTGGTTTCATGGAAGTGCGGCAACATGTACTTCCAAAATAAGATGATTATATTTTTCTTCCTTTTTATAGACATAATGTGTACAGTGATTGAGGAGCACAACCTTAATGTTAGGGTGCTATTTACGTACAGATTTCTAGTGTTCGTGAAACAGTATTTTTTGTACTTGTCCCAGTACTTTGTACAGGGAAATGAACTCCTCTGCTGAACATAATCTTTCATTTAACTGAGACACATTTATTGTATTGTGTATTTGTGCCTGCTCATTTGCTCAACTAAAACTTGCTTCATGGTATATACCCAGACAGACGATTATAGCTGACGTGGGATTAAGGGCCATCACATGGTTGTATAGCTGAGGAAATGAGTCAAATGCATGTTTATGCACGTGTGTGTTGGGGGATATGGCTGTCTAGTATGACAGAGTATGTGGAAGACATGCATTTTTATTCACCTGATCTGTTTGATTTAAACCCGTGTCTCCTGTCTCTGTTGAAGTGAGGAAAAAAACAGTGCCTGAAAACAACATTAAAAGCAACTATCTTCCCATCTCAAATGCCATTGCTAGACTTTTGAACAGGTTGTAGGACATTCCCTGTAATGAAGGACCTTAAATTGACCACAACAATATGGTCTAGATGAGGAAAAAAACCACATTATCACATTGTAAAAGTTATCATTTAAAGATATAAGAAATTTATTCACTTTTTTTTGGTTTTGATATATATTCTTCATGGACAAGTGAACTGAAATGCCCTAGAACATGAATGTGAGAACTGTGGCATGAGTATGAATGTGTGTAAAATTTAGGGTAATAAATTGGTATGGAGGTAGTATGAAAAATGTAAAATTCTGGTACACCCACCCTGCTTATGTGACACACTGCACAGATATTGGCTGGAGTCCTAAGATCAGTGTCGCGGAATTTGCAACTGCAACTTGCATCCAAATTAAACAAGTGTAGCTTTCATCAAGGCTTGCAAGAACGCATTCCTGGCTCATTCACAGCCCAGATTAAGTGCAAGTCTGTGCCGTGTTGTCCATCTTTTGCAGATCTTCAACTGAAGAGTTACTTACAGGCCTTATCTCACCCACAGAATGAGTGGGGGTGATGGATGACAGTGCCTCCTGCCCAGAAAGCTTTAGCTTCCTTTATTGAGAACTGTGCCTGTTCTGCATGAACCACATCATTGCTACCATTTCTGCTTTCCTAAGTTTTCCCTCTAAAATAAACAAGTTCTAAGATGAAGAAGAGTGCAACAAATCTGCAACTGCTCACTGATATTCACTCGTTGGAAGATGCACACAAACATTCACATCAGAGCTTTTTTTTTTCTTCTCCTTGAAAACTGCCCTGGAAATATTAATGCAGTGCTCCGTGTAAGTAAGAATGCTGTAAAAGGCCTGACAGTATTAACTCATTGGCCTTCACTGGAGAGATTTTAATGCCATATGGGGCAGAGCACCTTAGTCAGCAGCACCTTGTGTGTTAACAGAAATGCTTGTAGGAAGATAATACTCACTGGAAGCCAACCCATTCGAATCCCCTCCTTCAGATAAGGAAAGACAATTGAAGACTTCAAACTTCATAATGTTAGTAAACACATGGATTGACCAAAGTAGGTAATGTTCACCTTGGAGAAGCATTTTGCCAAATATTAAAAGTGTTCCTAGAAGGAAATGGGTATTATATGGGGACGGAGGAGTATCAGTTTCATTCAGGCACTGGAAACTTGGTAATTTTGGAATTCCCCGGGGAGAAACACTGGTATGATGTCTAACAAATAGTGACAGAGGTGATGTCTAAATTAAACATTCATGCTCCTGCACATGGCTTCTTACTGAAATATTTATGTTGGAATATATTTCATTCTTTTTTATGATTAAAGTTTGCACAAAGTGTGTGTGCTTGTTTGTGCCCCAGAGATTGGGGTCAGTGCCATGATGGGAAAGGCAACATATTAGAAGCTACTTTGGTTTAGCAATTATATATTTATTTATTCATGAGGTTTCAACTAAGCTTAAAAGCGTGTTCATAATTTCTTACCTTCATAAACAAAACTGTGTGTCTTGAAATCTCACAAGTTTCTATAATGTAATTGCTGTTGTAGGTAAATAAAAGCAATGGATAATGAATTGTAAAAGACGGCAATCCCATGCAAGGCAATCACTATGTTCAGAAATTAAAGAAAATTATCAGTTCTGTAAAGGTTAATAGTGGTAATTGGCAACCCTATTGATGTACTTGCTTTTATCATGGTGATTTTTAAGTTTGCTTAACATAGCATTATGATTAAAAAACTTGATTTTTGCAGATATTTCCCTGTATTGAAGCCTAAAAGTTTTCAAGACATTTGGCCACAAGTACTTCTACCAGCTCTTCTGGCTAACAAGTCACAGTACCTGCTACTGATTCTTGGATCTTACCTTTTACCTTTTCTTTTCTCTCCTGAAATCCCAACCATCTCTCTTTACAGGCCTACCACTCCATTCAGCAGAAGATGCCTAAGACAACTTTTGTCTCCCCGACACTTCATCCTTTCTCAAAAATATTGTCTCAGTTGGCAGGGACAATTGTTGGCTGCTGAATCTTATGCATTAGGTGTCTCTCTCAGTTCTAACCTCTCTAGCTCCTCTTGTCTATGTTGCCCCTCTGTCTTGTACATTTGCCTTACCCGGCACTTCTTGATGAGAATACAGCAAGGTGTGGGTGAACAAGGGGATGACAAAGAGGAAGGGCTGCCTGTATCTGTGCTCTCCCATTTATATCCAGTTAATAATCCAAATCTGACATGAGTCCATACAGTTCTAATAGTGCATCTAAAATCTGGCAGACAGCAGGAGCAGAATAATTATCTGGGAAATATTCATATGGAAAAGTGTCTATCTGTGTCCGTACTTTTGCTGGCCATCAACCCAACATTGATACAATTTTCTCATATGTGACTAATAGTGAGTTTAGGGCTATTTTGCTTCAAAAGCATAATAAGGTACACGTGATTCAACTCTATAACAAGAACATTTGGGATTTACTTTAGTACTTTCCAAATCTTTTAATTTTCTTAAGTGTACGTCTCTCTCATTTTTTTACTTGAATTTTGAAGTCTTTCAAAGCTGACTGTTGAAATTTTTATTATTATCTTTATAAAATTGTCTTTCACACAAACATTATTGATTTTTACTTTTTGAACTATGATGAAAATCCTTTCGTGTGTGTGCATGTGTGTGTGGCTCAGGGTACCTCCTTCACTTTCCTATAGAAAGAAGTGTTTCTATCCCAAATGGAAGCTTGGGTATTTTGTATCATTTCCTATTAAAGAATTTCTTTGGACACTACAGACATGTCGATGCTAAATTCAGTTCAATAATTTCACCATTAAATATTTATTTTAAGTGAAATTTCTTTTGTCTCCAGTGTCAGGAAACCAGTCTTCCTGGGCTAGCACAGACCTTTTTGAATATCCTTCTAAGTGAACATTAACAAGGAATGAATGACAAATGAGCCACTGTGATGTTTTGAAGAGACTGAAAGCAGACAAAATAGGCTTTACTGAGGACTGTATGAAGGAAAACCAGGATCCTTACTTGATAAGCAAAATGAGGTCATTGAGACAAAAAATTAATTCTGGAAATAAATGAAGGGGTTTTGTGTTTGTTTAGCTGCATTCGTACGCTCTAGCTTGTCCATTCTGGAAACATACTGGTTTGAATTGATTTAGGTAGAATTTACTTTTTTTCAAGCAGACACATTACCAGACACATTTCATAATATTTGGAAAAATATTTCATCTGGTAAAGGAAGATTTCTAACACATCACTGTAAAACTGTCATCTTTCTCTAACACACATGGAGGAATGAACAGCTCGCACATGTGCTATTGGAAATCAAGCTAAAGAAGCCAAACCCATTTTCCTCACTCTGGCGTTCATGTTTAATATTAAAGACAAGTTATCTTCCTGTAATTCCTAGTAGCTTAGTGAAGCTTCAGTAAAGAAGATTAAAATTTTTTTACAATGGTGAGATGTTATGTGCTTTGATAAGAAAATGTTTCTTTTCTGTATGTCTGTTGTTAGTAGCATAACAATTATTTGATAATATTTCATTCACAATGGCACGCTTAAAATAGTTGCTGCCAATTCATTTTTAAGAAAATAATTACTTGTTCCTAACATCCCTAAAGAAGTAATTATGTAATAAAACATTATATGACTGGCACATTCTTTACCTATAACAAGTGAGTTATTTCTTGAATTTTAAGCTATTTGGTAGTTTTGTTATATTTAAATATTGAAACCTATTAAAATTGTCCATGGAGATTTGTGGGAGAGGTTATCTTTGGGCCTCTGCTAATTAATTATGATATATTTTACTTCCATGTGATTTGTCATTACTAGTCCTGCAAGGACTACAGGAAAAATCACTTGTTTAATCCGACTGGGACCTTGTGGCATTTAAATTGTAAGCATAAGTGTGATACAATAAATCCAAATGAATTTGGACAGTGATTAACAGGGAGCTCCTTGATATGGTAATGAGATTAAAACACTGGTTCCTAAGTGTTTCTATGGATTTCATTAACATTTTTGCAACTAAACACTTTTTAGTATAATAGTGGTTGCCTATTATTGACCAATATACTAATTTGGTAGAATATAACCTGTGTGATGAGCATGTAACATGAATATTCTGTATACATACATAATGTATATATTTTTACATTATTTTTACATATCTATATATATCGGGAAACTATAAAAGAAAATTAAATATGGAAGAAATATTATATGGAATATATCATTATCTAATAATGATAATGATCTACATCTTTAAATGGAAATTTGTATAGCTATACTTACTGTGAGTAGTTCCACTGATTTTGTGTCTGGTTTTGCATGATTTGTGGCTATATTTGTCCTTACATAGCAAATTTGAATGAGAAGAAGGAGGAAGAAGAAAGAAATCAGAAACTGAACATGATTATTCAGAAGGCAGCATATATTTTGACTCTTTCAAACCATTTGTCCTCACCTTCAAGAAAGGTGATACTTTAAGAAATAAAAAGCAGAATTTTAGCTAAAGTATGGAGAAAATGAATATTTCCATTAACAACATGAAAGTGCTCCTGAAATTCAAGGCAAAGGAACTTTTTATTTGTTTATTCTCAAAACTCCGCTTTTGCTTACTTTAGTTTTTTTCCCCAAACTTGGCTCATCTCCTACTTTTATCTTTAGATGGACTTGATAACATCTCAGACTTCTTTTTTTTTTTTAACCTTTTAATACATTCAGTGCTGAAGGAGGATTTCTAGTTGATGAACAGGTCAAAACCATCATTCTTTGTAAGAAGCCTCAGAAGGTGCAGCTGTGGTACATTATTTTTTTTCATAGTCTGCCCTATCAAAATGCTTTTCTGTGCTCTAGAAGGGAGAGGAGTTCGATTTCTATAACTTATTCATTCCTTAATATTATGCTTATTCCCTAATATTATGATTGCTACCTAGAGGGAGCCAGTCACTATCGGTCGCTATTATATCTTTGTGTTTCTTCACCACTGGAAATTAGACTGAACCACAAACTGCAGACTTAACTGAAACTAGAATTTCGTGACTTGATGGGCAAGACTTGAACTCGTGACTCTTTGCCAACTCTCAATTTGCATTTCCCTTCAGAATCCATCATTTCTCCTTGATTAGGAGAAATATACAATAGTTAGGCACTTGTTTTGTGCCATTTCTCCATTGGAAGGTGGAGATGAACCTGCAGGTTGGTACTGACATCTCTCTGCTTTGTCCTCCTGTATGCTGAGGCTGCTCTATTGACCTCAACTTTGCACCTAGTGTTAATTTGGCCTCCTACAGCCAGCAAATTCTTCAAAGCAAGTTGATTCTTTGAAATGTCATGTAAGTTCATCCTCTGGGTTCTTTGGACCCTTTCTTTCCTTCTGACAGTCATTTCCTCAGCTCCCTTCTCTATATGCTGTTCCACGAAATCAGCAAAAAAGGAGCTTCGTTGTTTCTTGGAGGTGATGTTATGGCAGTTCTGTCACCAGCATAACACAAGTTTCACCATTTCCTCATAGAATGAGAGAAAGGACTTCGAGATATCTTCTCAACATCCTGCAGCTCCAAAGCAGGAGCCACAACATGACTAGTTTTAGCTAGTTCTGTAGTTTTTAATCTAGGTTACAAATATTGATCAATATTTATCTTTGGGCAAGGAAATACAGATTGTTATACAACAAGGGGTCAGTATTCAGGTCATAAAAGGTGATGAGTCTTATTCTGTTGCTGACCTCTCATGTAAAGCTCTGTTTGGCTTCACTGGAGGCCCAGGTATGGAAATGATGATGTGAATTGGCAAGGAGGTATATGTTTTGGAACAGACTGGATTAAAACTTGGGATGAATAGCCTGACTAGCTGATGCAGCAGATATATTCATATCAGTAAGCAAAGGGTTTTACCCCATAAAATATGTTTTTTTTTTCTAAATATGAGTTTATGCAGGACATTTATGCCTATGTGGTTTATGTAGTGGTTTCTGCAGTTGCCCAGTTTCAGCTCCCTGTTTGCCACAGTTTGTATGATGGAGCTTCCATTCTTTAATGCTTCACTTATTAACAGTTCCATTAAGCTGAGGTTTTGATACCTAAAAAGATGGGATTAAGCACATACTGATGGTAGCGCTAAGATCATCAGCACAGAAAAGGTTATTGTCAGTGGTTAAACAACCAACACTCCATTGTCCTGGTTCCAGCCACTGGTTTGACACAATCAGGATTGCAATGGCACCCAGTTCTTATCTCAGGCTGCCTACAAATGCAAGAACATAGTTATGTCTTCACCAGTGGTCTTCATTTCATGTCTGTGAGAACTTCCCTTGCAACCCTGCGAGGCAGTAACGTGTTTCTGAAGAAAGCTCAGATGGAGGAGCTCCGTGCTGCAGCAGGCTGAACGCTGAAGCCAGTCCTGCCCCTGTGTTATCATGGAATACACAGAAACTTGTTCAAAGATTGCAAAACAACTGTAGCCTAAATGTGTTCTTTTTTTTTTTCTTCCTCTGTTGAGAGACATATGATGAAAGGCTATGAGCTACCTAGACCTCAGAGTTGCTTAATAGCTTGTGGGAGCTCGCTACTTGCCAATTTTAGAGCATCGGTCTATCTGACTTAACCACATGTAGACTTACTGGCAAGTCTACTCAAATCAGTGGTGTAATTATTTACTTCTTAAAGAGAAAACAGGCTTGCAGTATAATGACCTTACAATAACTTTCAGTTTTATGTGGAGGAAAAATAAACAGTTGTCATTTCCTTGTTATTTTGAGGTTTAAGCCTTCACCGCAAAGGTTTTAAATATTTACTAACTACTATGTTCTCTGAAATTTCTCTATTTAAAAATACAATGAATTTATTCAGAGAAATCTTTCTATTGCACCAACCTTCACAATTCTGATTAGAGAACATTATAAATGAATGTCTTTTTACTTCACTTTTTCCTGGTCTTACTTGACTTTTAAAGTTAATCATTCAAAGTGTTTATTACTTTTAGTATTTTAGCTGCCAGCCTTGCTTTTGTTCTTTATTAAATATTTCAAAATACAAAGGACTATTTATTAATTTACGATACAGCCACATTCCTAGAAGAAAGTTATTTTCGGCATTGTAAGAGGGAATAAGTTTGTTGGAATCATGATGTCTCCAAAGATAACTTCACATTAAAATGCTGTCTGAGAGGCGAGGGAGTAAGGAAAATGTTTAGGGTTTTTTTGGTTAGTGTTACATTTTAGCGTAACCCAAGGAGGAGAATGCCTTCTCATTTAACCCAATATTAACTGTGCTCTGCTGTTTCTCACCTTAGCTGCCACAGGTGATTAATAAGCCCGTTGTTCTTTTTGCACCTTCTTGCTCATTCCTAATAGTTGCTCTGAGATCCTGAGTGCACTCAAAGGACGTTAAAAAGAGATGAAGCATTAACTTTGCTATTACCAGGGAAGGAAGCAATTCTAAGACAGTAGTACAGAACTAATGGTCTGGTGAAGCTCGCCATAGGAATGATTAACTTTTTAAGTGTGTATGTAGAGCAAGAATTACATAAGTTCAATTTCCAGTTTCTTCTAAATGTGTCACCCCTGAAGCTAGTAGTTGAGCTTGGTCCTGGGAAATGCCACTGTTTCATTGCTTTTAATTCCAAATCAGAAGGCGAAGTTGAAATATGAAAATATCAAACTAACTTTTTTTCTTTTTCTTCACTGAACAGGAAACTCTGAAAAGCTTTGGCTTGAAAATGCAGGAATGTTTTGTTTTATTTGGAAATCTTGAAATGAGGTTTTTCAGAGTTCCCAACCACATTCTGGCTTGACCTTAACCTTTGTTATCCCGTATTGCTGCAGTCCTCCGTGCCAGTCGTAGCCTTAGCATGCAGTTGTGCTGCTCTTACACCGAGTGGAGATTATGCATCTCCTGTGATGTCTCACATCAGCTAAATCCGATGACAGGTCGCAGAGCACAAGATCAGGGCTGGGAGAGACATTCAGGCATTTTAGCGGCCCAAGTTTCGGATGGTTTGTTTGATTCCCGTGTGTGGTGGGTGAGGGAGGTTCCTGAGGGCTCTGCTGTCACAATGTTGGTTGGTGCCTCCAGCAGGAAAGTCGCAGCCTTAATAAGATGCAAGATGGGGAGAATAGGGCGGGAAATTGGTAATATCTAATTAAAGCAGTTCAGTTGTTTGCCAGGTAGACATATTCTCTAGGTACAGTTTAGAGAGAAGGCTCTTTTCTATAATTCTCCCCTCAAATGAAAATGGCAGTACTTTTGCTCAAGCAGAAGTACTTCAGTAACATATTTATCCAAAAAGTGATTTTTTGATTTAGTTCAATGTTTGAGTTACCAA
This sequence comes from Nothoprocta perdicaria, assembly GCF_003342845.1. Lineage (NCBI taxonomy): Eukaryota > Metazoa > Chordata > Aves > Tinamiformes > Tinamidae > Nothoprocta > Nothoprocta perdicaria. The sequence continues at coordinate 5,467,568 of NW_020455976.1, forward strand.
ATTATCCAAGGTAAATATTTGCCATGCAAAATCAAAAACATATAGTCAAATTTGTAGCTGACTGTTAAAACATAACATGAATAACTTCACAAAATTTAGAGTCCCGTGTTGTAGACACAATCTAAATCTTTCATTATAAATTGAACATGTCGATATTTAAAAAACACTCTTCCTTCCCAAGCCAGATTCTTTCCATTATCCCTCAACATTTTCCTAAGCAAATGCCCCCTTCCTTGGGAAAGGATGTGTGTAGAGGCAGACTGCTCTTCCCTACCTGGTGGGCTCCGTCCAGCGCCACACAGCCAGACTGCAGAGCAGCCTCTCAGCATTCCTTTAAGCTTAATTAGCAGCAACATATTCATTTTATAAATGAGTAAACAAAGGACCTGAGGATGTCAATAGCTGCTCTCAGGAGCATGTGTGAAGTCTTTCCTTTAAAGAGCTGGATTTGGTAGTGAATAAAATGCCAATAGAGAGAGAGAGAGAACATTTACATAAAGGGATTCCTTTTTTTTTTCATGCTGCTCTATGCTCATAGTATTATTTTGTCTGAAATTATTTACGTTATTAAATTTAATATTTCTCATGTCTCTGGGGGAAAAGAAACAATTATAACTCATCCCGGCTTTGAGAATTTTTAAAACCTTTCCTAAAATAGTAACATGGAAAATATGAATTATTTCATGTATGTCTGACAATTCATTTATACTGCTTGATCTCCTGTTGGTCTAGGTAATCCCCATATTGTTCTTTCCTGAAGTGACAAGTTCCAAACTGTGCAGCAGCGGAATCCAACAAGGAGAAGAAGGTGGCAAGGAGACAAGAAGAAAGGAGAACCCCCTCCTTGTGGGGTTCAAATGCATTGGAGAGACTGAGCCGTCTCTCAGCTCTGGTTTCTTAAGGAGTAATTCTCCTTTGGGTTGGAGGCAGGGTGGCCAGGGGAAGGTAGAGCAGAGACTTCATCCTTTACTTTTATTTTGATATATTTTCAGTGTGTCATCCAAGATGTGTTTATAGAAAGTTATATACATGCAGCTCCAAATATTACTCTGTATGTTTAAACATCTTAGTATAGGTTGAGAGGTGTATGCAGCCTGCTAAAATGAGAGGTGTAGGGTGGGTGCTTGTTTTGGTTTTGGTAATAGAAAGTGCAGGTCATCTTGGGTGGAGAAAGTAGGTATATTTTTATGCAGAGTCCAATACCAACAAGTAAATATTTACCTTGGAGCGGTAATGTCATGTTGCTGTGCTATTTCATCATAAGAATAAGTAAAAGGTTAATGTTTGCTTTTTAATTTCTGTCCCTGAAGCTTTAATATGATACTGTTTAAAATGCTTATTTGTACCTTGAAATGTCAGATTTTTCTTCTTGGTGAGAAAAGGCATCTGCAATTCAAGCTGCCTTGTTGAGGTGATGAACAGCCTCAGATGCTCTGCTTCTTAATGTTTGTTATACTCTCAGTCTTTCTGCCTCAACTGCTGACATGACAGCCATTTGGAACTAATTTTGGTGGCAGTTTTTCTGATAGGGATGGACATGAGTCCAATTAGAAGTGGATTTCTGCCTCAAAAGACTTATCATTCAGCAATGATTTATGGTCATTATTGCCTTTCTTTGCTTCTACCACTGTCTTGTAGGTGACTAACTCAAAGTCCTGCTGCTTAGCCTCTAGATCCCAACCTGCCTTTTTAGTTACCTGGATTATAACTGTCATCGTTCTGTGACATAACAAATGACTGAACCAAGTTCATCTTCAACAAAATTGAAGTTGATATCTTTTAGACTTGCTTGGTATATAAAAACGAGAGGAGGTTTGGGTGTGACAAAAAGATACTCCAAGTATATTACCTTACTAGACATACTTTTTCCTAACGGCAAAAGAGAGTGAACGGTCGGTTGTCTTTGCAGCTCTTGCTAGTGATTTACCATGTCTTTTGATAGAAAGAGAATTTTATTTCAGGTGACTTAACCATGGACTTTTGGTAGGAGTGAGAATAACAATAGAATATGGTCTATGACCTTGTCCTGTCAGTGCCCATAAACCACACTACATGTTCAGATTTAAAACAAATGAAAGTTTCTGTCAGGAATCCTGCAGGTGATTTCTACAACTTCCTTGACAGGAGTTTTCAGACAAGAAAGTGTCTAAAAACTTCCTTGGAACCATATGAAAAGCTAAGCGATCTTCAGCTGAACTACTTGTCGTGAGAGTGTCACAGTGTGGAAAGGCAAAAAATACTGATCTTAATGATCTTAAAGAACAATAGTAACAACAAAAGCAATGGAGAAAGGATGTTACTGGGTTTTGGCACAAGCATATGGTGACTGGCAGCAAACCATGAATAGATTTTGTGTGCTGAGCTAGTCAGGAATTATTATATTTGTGTAAAATGTTTATTTGCTAAGCTTTATGGTCAACTTCATTACTCTTCATTTTATTCATTATTATGCCACTGAGCAGTAACTTGTTAAAAGATTAAAAGTTCCAAGTGGTTGCTCATGCCTAAGGTATGTAAATGCTTTACAGCTCTGGCAGTAATTTACTGACATTCTGGCAATTTGCACTTAAATAGTTTATGCGTGAACATATATGTGTACACAAGCTCAGTGTGAGTGTGTAATCTTTTCAGAAACCCAGTCCAGTGCAGTTAGCTCTTAATATAGAGGACCTGATCCTGCAGTACTGATGTGCACATAAAAATTCCTGCTATGTCTTTGGAACTGACCAGTTTCAAAATTCCATAGCAAAAATGCCAGGAGAGTGTTGTTTAGAATATATAAGTCTGTGTGTGCTTATATGTGTGTAATATATGTGTGTAATGTAAATTTAAATCAAATGTTACTCTCCTGGCACTAACATTATTTGCATCTAGCATTGCAAACGCTGCTTGTGAATAGTGATAGTTGTTTGGTTGTGAACTTGCTATTTGGTATCAAGCTGCTCTATGCTCAGGTCTAATGTGAACACTCTTATTTTGAACCATTCCAATATAGGCAGCAGTTCTGTGAGCACAGGCTTTGTAAACTCCACCATGGAGACCAGAATCAGATGTCAAGCATTTGGAATATAATTCTTTATCTCCTTGGAGAACAGCAAAATCTTACCGTGCTTTACAGGAACTGGGATAGCAGAAGATAGCAGCTTTTTTTTTCTGACTAAGTTAAATTACAGATTTGCCCATAAAACCAGATTTTGAAAACTTGTGAAGTGAGTTTATGTGGTTTGTTCTCCTTTATAAAGGCACCTGGTGTTCTTCTCTTTTTCTCAAGTCTAAAGAAAATGCTTGGTCCTTTAAAAGTGCTTACAGACAGACCAGTTCTATTAAGAATAGATGGAGATTGCAAAAAAAAAAAAAAAAAAATCATTTAATTTCATGAGTTTGAGAGCTTCACAGTGTTGGAAGTCAAAGGTAAAATATAAATATATTCCTAGCATTTTTTTTCTATAATCTTGTATAGCAGTGTTTATCTACAAATATGAGATCAAGTCCTATCCTATACATCCTGTAATGAAAGAAGTAGGAAGTGAAATGGAATAAAGGGAGCTGAAGGCGCCATATTTTTCTTTTTTTTTTTTTTTTTAATTTTTTGAACTCTGTGCACTCAGAAATCCTTCTAAAGACCCAGTTTTGCTTAGCTGAAACCTAAATTAAGCTGGGGAGAACAACAATGGTACAGACTGGGTGTGCCAGCAGTTATGGTGTAATTTGAATAGTCTGCACTGGCAGAATTGAGTTCCACATCATCAAATACTCAAGACTACTCAATTTCCTATGTGAATTATTAATAGACAGATAATTGAATGACAGTTTATTTAAAGGTACATTTCTGAAAGTGAGTAAGAGCAAAAGCATTTGTCTTCAGTTGAACAAGTCATACTTCAAAAATAGCTTTATTTGAAAAATAAAGTGTTTTTATTTAAACTGGAGCAAATTCTAAGAAAACAATAATAAATATTTTTCTAATTTAAGGTATAATATACCTAGTTTTAAGTGAACAGCCTTAAAGGAACAACAGAGAAGAAATCAAATGATTCACTTCTGAAATCAATAGTTCCAAACTCAGGCTGGTAAACATTGACATTCACTGTGGTGGATAGGGATATCTGTCCCAACTTTTATATTCTTTCCTGGTGAACAAATAACACGCCACAAAACAAGTACAATTAGCAGCTTGTTAGCCCTTCCTGTAAATAATGAAGAGAAGGTGGGGAAAATTAGGGAGAATTACAGTATCCTACAAATAAAGGTGCCTTTATATTGAAACCTGTTAGGAAATATGAAGAAAGAAAATGTTATCACTCAGTATTTCCTACACTAAACACTCAATATTTTTAAAAAATATTTTGACACTTTGCATTAGAACAAAAAAAAATTTAGACAAAGTTAGAAATAATTTGATTCCAACCATGATAGTCTAATGACATATGAGAATCTAGATTTAGAGGAATGGTGATATGTTTTGTTGGACCATCAATTTTCCTCCCAAATTTATCAACTGATCTGGTTAAAGTTATTACCTCTCCTTCCAATTCTACTTTACAAAAAGGTGCATTCATTCTAGATACACATCATGTGGTGGCAAAATGCAGTGTTATAAGATTGCATCACATTGCAAGTTCATGCAAAGTCCTTCAATTTGTTTCAGCATCACATTTTGAGATTTTTTTTTCTAGAAAGATTTGAGATTTTCTGGCCTGTCTCTTGAATGTCTGTATTTCAAATGAGCAATGGACTTTGCTGTGTGGAGCAATAATTATTTTGTGTGTATTTCTCAGAGCATGCAATACAATATTTGCCAAGATTTTGCCAAGCCTCAACTGCTTTTCTGAATTATTTGGTAAACTTCAAAATAAATACTTTTTAACTCACGAAATGATTAGAGGAGTTTATGACTCTTTCATAAGGCAGTTGTCTGCTCTTTTTTTTTTTTTTTTTTTTTTTTTAGTTTGTTTTATTCTGTAGTTATTATTGTGATGGAAAAGAGATAGAAGCTGTGAGACCTGAAGGATTAGCAAGGAGAGACAACATTATATCTTCTTTTTTGGATTGTCAATGTGTTTCCTTTTGGTCTACAGAAGCAGAAAAGGTGGTTGGTCAGAGACTGCTCTACGCAAGCTGGTCATGGCTGTCAGGCAATAAGCCTTTCTTGGTTAGATGATGAAGAAGCACCTCTTTTTAATGACGTGTAAAATACCTGTACTTGAAATACTTGAATATTTGAATACTTGAAGACCTGAATGCAGTGAATTCAGTGGTGAAAATGCCAGAGATTTCTTTGGGGAGCCAGGATAATACCCCAAAGGGCTTGTGGCAAGAAATGGCTCTGCGCTGGTCACTGGTGGGCCCTGAGAAGTCTCCTGAGTCTCTTGCGTATGTACATCTTATGTCTATACATGGAACATTCCAGAACATGTTAAACCAAAAATAATTCTACCATTCATTACCATGCAAAATAATATAGAGGAATGCTGTAAACTCCTAAAGCACTTGGAGAACTGGAGGGAATTGAATTGTGACTCAAAGTTCCTGGTCTGGTAGATTTCTAATGTGTTCTCTGTTGTCCTGATTCAGTTTCTCTACATTTAGTTCTTTAGGCCTAAAACTGGGAGGGCAGGAATTCTGTCATTTGGGGCTGTTGTGATGATTATTCTGGTGCCATTGCGAACAGCAAAAGCTGGACTCGGGAAAAGCATAAGTGTTTGGAGTTTGTAGGAAACCATTTATTTTAAGTAAATCTTTCATAAATGCCTTTTTTTTTTTTTTTTTTTTTTTTTAAGAGTTATAGGAGATGTGGCCAGGTGAATTTGTCTGTCTTGTGTCTCCTGCTCTGTCATCCTTTTCTCTGCTAGTATCAGCAGAAGTGCGTGCATCTTCTTGCCTCGCGTTTTGTTCCTCTTCCCTCCTTCCCCCTGCTCTCACTTCCCACCTTACACATTCCTGGATGCTCTTTTTTCCCCCCTCACACCGTCTTTCAGTTTCCCAACTTTAAATTGATTAGAGCGCATTAATTTTTAAAGAAGCGTCACCTATCCTGCACCGAGCGCCGGCGGGTTGAGAAGGCTTCGCGGCGTCGAGCCTGATCCCAAACTCAGTGAGGAGAATTTTAAAACCGTGGGCTGCCCTTCATTAGCCCTCCTGATAGCTCCTGACAGGCCGTGTGCGCCCACGGTGCCGTGCCAGGCCGGGGCGAGCGCGGCTGCCATGCACCATTTACCCTCTGTCAGCAGCTTCAGTGGGAGCTGGGCCGCGCGGCGCGCGCGGGGCTGTCATGCGTCACCATCAATTAGGCTCAGCGCGCGGCGCCGACGCCGCGGCCCCTCTCTTAACCGTTTCTGTTCCCTCCTCGCAGCCCCCGAGCAAGCGGGTTGAGCCGGCGGGTGCTCAAAGTAGAAGACAAAAGTACTCGCGGTTTGTTCTAAGGCAGCTTGCTAGTTTGGAGGCATTTGCTCCGTTGCAAGAAGTCCGATTTGTTGATGCTGTGGTTCTTAAATCGGGCTCTTACAGCCCTTGTAGTTTTCCCTCCCAATTGTTACGAGGAAGTGGGGATACCTCTGCATTCTCTGTATTCATATACATGTGGGCATGCCTACACATACGCATGCACACACGGGTTATAATAGCAATAAACTTTGAGCTGATAAGGCCGGAGATATTTCCCTAAAGCGTATTTCCCTAAAGCCATGTTTTCTCTCCTCCCTCTGCGACAGCGCCAACATGTTTTCAATTTCTCAGCGGCAGATATGTGCCTGCATTGTTGCTTTTCTGGGTATTGTTGCTTGAGGAGGAGGGCTAAAATTTCCCCAGCTTCGTGAGAAGCCGGCCTGTGTGGTCAGGCCTAATTTTGCCTCGCTGTTTTGTGGCTTTTCGACGCTATTACGGAGGGGGTGGGGATGCAGGGGACCACCCAGGGCGCGCGCGGCCCGCGCGGCTGATGCGAAACCCGGCCTAGGGGAACGGCCTCCTCGCGCCGAACTTGCGCCTGCCCCACACTGCAGCTCCTTCCTCCGTGTGAGTATAGGACACCCATGACTATTTATACAATAAAAGAGCTACTGTGTACTTTAATGGATAGTTAAAGGCATTTTCACAGGTCTGTATCCACAAGGGATTTATAGAGACTTAGAGGCCTGGTCAGTTTGTAAAAATCGTGATAGCCCAAGAGGCGGTTGTCAGATGTTGGTAACAAGACGGTATTTGAAAGGAATCAAAACAATATAAATCCTGCGAGATCCATGGCAGCAGGACGGGCTCTAATGGAGAGGAAGGCAGGGTCGACCACGGCACGGGAGAACAAGGAGAAGAAAGTGTTTTCTGCCTTTCAAGCCCGCAGCACCAGCAGGGCTAAGCAGGTTTCTAAAAGGAATCTCATCAGTGGATCAATCCAGTGGAACAGATGGAGCGTGCAGATACTGTGTCTCAGATTTCCATAGCATGTGGCAAACAAATACATTGTTGCAACTGTGGGCTGCAAAACTTCCCTTTTTTTTTCTTTATTTTTTTTTTTTAAGATCGTAATTACCAAGAGTTGAAAAGAGCTGTGGGTTAATGATTTCCTAACAATAACTTTAGGGCGTTTGGTGGATAGTAACTTCCCCAAGGAATATATTAGCAGGAGATACAAAGTCATTGAGCATCTTGAATGGAAGGTTTCGGCTCCACAGAAATAGCTGCCTATAGCAGTTCGTTGTGAAAAGTGGAAATTTTCCTACAAGAGAGGGACCAGACTGGGTTTTCATCCATAGTAATTGGCAGGTTTACACTGCAGAAGGTGGAGACAAACCAGTCTGCACCAGCTTAAAGATTTGCACTCTGTTACCTTTGCAAAAACTTTTGAGAGAAAAAGAATTTAGAAGAATTGAGAAGGATTCGGTGTGTGTGCACAGTAACAGCTGAAGAGGAAAGGTGTGAGGCTATAGATTAATCATTCAATGCTGTTAATATTGGTTTTATTAATTAGATGTTGATTTTGTTACATCTTGAGGATCAGGTGAGCTTCAGTCTACATGCATGTATGCCCAGTCTATCTCCATTGCCTGATTAGCCCTGGAACATGAAGCGTGGAGGCTAAGTGATGACTTTGGAGATGGGCTGATGAGGGAATGGCCCTCTTGATGCTGGTGTGGGGTGTCATTGCTCTAGAAGTCATGGGCGTTGCAGTGTCCACATGCAACAAGAGCATGAACCACACATTGCTCTAGGAAAAAAAGGCAAATAGTATTTGTTGGGCCAAGTAAATACGTAATCGAGAACTGAGAGACTGTCACATTTTGGATTATTAAAAGTACATCAGATCACATGTGTCCAAAAGGCCACAAAAGTTTGTCCAGGCTCAAGGAAATGTAATTCCAACAGAACAGATAAGAGCATGGGTTGGTTGTGTGAACTAAGCAGAAGATGGCTGACCAGATTTGAAGACACAGACATCTGTCTCTGGCTGACAGATTTGAAGACAATTTATGTAAATGCTAATGAAGAACTGTGTCTAAAGCACAAGCAAACATGCAGCAAATGTAGAGGACGGCTAAGCACTGCTGGCAGCTTTGTAGAGGGCTGTGTTTAACCTTTGTGGAAATGCAAGAACTTGAGATGAGTGACTCCAATTAGGAATCAAGTCCACCCACCTGATAGCAAAAATTCCTTCTATAGAGTATATAGAGAGTATATATGGGGCAACGGAGGTCAGGCAGAGGTATTTTTGATAAAAACAGCAACTAGCTGCCAATATGAGTAGGGATGGCAATACAGGAGTGGAAGAGAAGCTGGAAGAAAAGAAATTACCTGGTCGAGTACCAGCTGGAATGCACTGAAGGAAGTATGGCTACCTGTGGTATTTTGCAAATTCAGTGGATGTATTTAAATATGCATTATGTTATGACTAAGTGTGAATGGGCTGTTTGTACAAATTTGAATGGTTTGGGAGCATATTAATCTGAATATTTTTTTTCTGAAACAGCAAAGAAAGCAAGAGGATACAAAGTTAGAAAATAGTCTTTTCTTTCTACAGAGCCAAACAGAGTTATGGTAGTGACTTAGATCCATGTTGACAGAAATAGCTTTAGTGTGTTCAGGTGCAGTACATTGTTTCTAAAGCAAACGTTGCACACAGGATATCGTAGCTAGACATCTACATCCTGCACCTGTTTGCCACAAATCAGATATTTCGTTATCTAGTAAAAATGCATCTAATTATTCTTAAGGAAAAATATATTTATGAGCAAAAAAAGGGGTATTTGGGGACTTAGTAAAAGTTTGGCTTAATGAGTAACCAAAATACTGTTTTGTATGTACTTGATTCTGAAATACCACTGAAATAGTAATACCAGGCTCCCTTTGTTCTCATAATCTTTAGTTTGAAATACAAGTGGAATTTAAGATGTTAAGTCAGAGGAGTCATTTGGCAAGGTAGAGCTTAAAAGAAATAGTTCAACAATACCCTAGTAATGCACTAATGTTCTAGGCAAAAAAGCACATGTACTTTTCCCAAACCATTCTGGGGTCTGTAGCAAAGCAGGGCTCAGCTGGAGGTTGAGATTCAAGCTGTATTAGGACGTATATGCCCCTAGTGTAATAATGTTTTAACAATTTCCATCTTTGGAAACCTCTACCAGTTTGCTTTCAGTTTATTTCTGTAAAGCAGGAGAGTCATAATTTTACGAAGAGTAAAAATAAGATTTTGGAAGCCTAACAAAATTATTCGAGATCTCAAAAGTGCCTGAATGAGAACTGGAAATTCTATAGCTTCTGGTCCTGAGTGTTTTGAACCATGCATTTCACTTATATAGCTTAACTTATTAACTTATAAGTGAAAAAGCATACTGAATTAAGGCCAGGCTTATGCTATCATCTTTACTTGTGTATTAACTATGAACTGTAGGTTGTCTTTGTTTGATGGGAATGGAATTCCCATGATAAATGAAGCTGTAAATAGCTTGAAATCTCACTAGAAGTTGTTAGCTGAAAAATTAATAACAATTAAAATTTGACAAAGCACAAATGGCAAATGAATTGCATTCCTCTTCCTCAAGGAAGTAGTAGGGGAAATGGGAACACCTGCAGTAGCAGCGTTTGCCAATTCACTGTGTTCAAGAGCAGGATCAGGAGAGCAGGCTGCTAGGGAAGTTGCTGTAATTATGAAACCGTAGAAGGTCCTGAAAAAAAACAGGTTTGAGTGTGTTGTTGCGCATATTTTAACGACTTCCAAGTAACTTAAGCTTGTACTCAGAAGTGGGACAAAGATGCACATGAGTTTGTGCTTTTATTATTATTATTATTATTACTATTATTGTTGTTGTTGTTGTTGTTGTTGTTATCAGTGCAGTATCTGCGGACAGGAAGGAAAGGTGGGCACAATTTGTGTGCAGTGCAGAGCAAGTTGCGAGCGGGAGCACGGCCTGGTGCGGGGTGAGGAGCCGGGAGGGCCGCGGGTTCCAATCTGTTCCGAGCCACTGGCACCGCCTGACCCCGCGCAGGTCACCCGGCTTCCTTGGGCCGCTGTCAACCCAGCTGGAAAATTGGGTAACAAAAGCAGGACCTTGCTGAAAAGCAGATGCTCCGTCTGAGTTGAACTGTCCCGGATAAACAAATTGCAAAACGTTGATAGATGCCACAGGAGAACAAAGATGGGTCTACGGAGCCAGCAAGGAAGGATGAGCTCGCAGCACGCTTGCAAAACCAGCTTGTGATAGAAAGTAGAAAATCGGGAAGACAAAGGTGTCTGGAGTCAATGCTGCTGAAGTTCTCTGTTTAAATTGCCCACGGAATGAACACAAGAGCAGCTACTACTCCTTAAGGTGAAAAATTGTAAGTGCTGAAGAGCTCTAAGTAAGGCATGGGTGTCCTGTCATTCACAGGCAGATACCTGGATGGGACTGTCAGGTACTGCACCTAATTCTCTGATCTTACCTTAGAGGCATATTTTAGAGTTTTGAGAGACCACAACAGAAGAAGTCTGGCCTCTATATTATTATTATTATTATTGTTATTGTTATTGTTATTGTTATTGTTATTGTTATTGTTATTGTTATTGTTATTGTTATTAATAATAATAATTTTATTATAGGTTATTATTGATATTCATTAAAATTTAAATAGATTAATAATATTTTAATCTGTGTATTTGCCTCAGTCTTGGATTCTGTGTCCTCAGGAAAATATTTTAAAGGACACAATAGAGAAGCCAGCTGTATTTGCTTTGGAGTTAAAGGGAATCTGCAGGCTCAGACTTGAGGAGGTGTGGAGGTAAAGCCCCACACTGGACAAAAGGGTACTAGAACACATACTCCAAATCCCTCCATTACAAGATTGTAACTTAGGGTGCTGTTTTTAAGAATGTTTTGGTAATCTGCTACACAAGAGGACTGTATTTATTTTGCCATTTAAAATTTTTTTTTCAGTATGTGTAAAATTGCAGAATAAGCGAATTGGATATGAAAGATATTGATTTTTTTTTTTTTTTTTTGAAGGAAAACATCTCTGGTTAAAACATCGTTGTTCCATAACAGCATAGTGATGCATTTAAAATCACTGTTGTTTTTTGGCACTTCTGTTATTCAGGATGAGATGAGGTTAGTTTGCAGATTCCAGAAGGCCTGGAAAAGTCTTGAGTATGATGGTTAAGATAAACCAAGGTTCATCTTAATTACTGCCGTAGGATGGCAGCTCATTTTGGAGGCAAAAATAATTAATAACTGCAACAATATTTATGAGGAAAAATATTTCCCAAAATCTGAAGTGTGTTTAGGGGGCAGAATATGTACCAGAACCAAAAGTCCAGCAAACCATTAGTTTCCTGTCCTTGTACGTAGTCTGGGCAAGGAAGCGTTCTGCTGGAAGATGTGTTGTTATGGCAGCAAAGGAATTACTTTGAGAACCATCCAAAAGCAATCTCAGGAGCTGTACAGAAAGAAAGCACTAACTTCTTTGGGCATGGTAAAAGTGGCATTTTCTAATTCCAGAGCCATGGACAGGTTTACCTGTGCTGCAGGCTGTTGTGTGTCATGCTGCTGGGTGGACCCCTTTGCTCTGCTTGCCCGAGGAAGTGTGCGTGTTTCCTGAAAATACACGTGCTGTCAAGCAGTGAATGAAGAGGAGGTGAAAAGCCAGAGACAGCAACTGGAACAAGTTCTTAGGTTCTGATATGTGCATATGAATTTTTTTCTATCTGAAGTATTGTTAAATCCACTCTTATTTCTTTATTCTGTGAATACCCCGGATCGTTTCCTTGCTTTATTTAAGATTAAGTTTCTCAAATACAAATGCACAAGATGAAAGGCTGTTTTTATAGTTGCAGGGCAGGGATTGCAAGGAGTTTTATTCAGTTATTGTCTCTGCCATAGGCATCCCAAGTAATCCTGGTCAAATCTCTCCCAGTCTTGTTTTCCTTTGTAAGCACCAGGATAACAGGCTGTTTCTCCAAGAGATGTCTGCCATTTTTTCCTTTGGTTTTTAACTGTCAAGGTCAGGTGTTGACTTTAACCAAGTGTACTTTATAATGCCTGGGATAGTATCTTGCTTAATCCTGACTTCTAAGTGTTGCAGTAATTGCACTAGAGGAAAATGTTCTTTACTGGGAGAGGGAAGTGCTGCTTTTGCCTAGCAGTACAAAAGACAGTGGGAGATAGAGGTTTACATATCCAGTTAATTTGGGAATGAGCTACCAGACGTGGCAGGTGCAGCTCCTCCGGCAGGAAACCTTCTCTCTGTGCTGCAGAATCGGACACGTTTCAATGACTAGGATTTTCAGTTTCATTCATAAAAATGAATTCTTGCAGAACTAACTGCGAGCTGTAAGGAGAAGGAGCTGGTCCTTCGGGTTTCAGTCTGACAAATTGTCATGAGGTAAGATAAAACAGACTACTAGGCAGGCGTTGCTCTTCTAGGGTGTCACAGGAATGTAATGGAGTTGCAAATAGAGAGGGCAGGTGGTCCAGACAACTGCAAATGGAAAGGTGTCATCAAGACAGTCTTCTATTAAGAAGTGATGCAATTATGAAATGCTTTGAGAACCCCTGTATTAACCCGTGAAAGAACAGACACCGTCAGAGGGAATTGGCTTCTCACCCACTTTCGCCTGCTGATCTATTCCCCCCTCTTGTAATACATTTCTATGCATTCTGTCTGTGACTGTGAGCCTTGCTGCCTGCTATCAGAAAGATAGTAGAAATGGCTAAAAAGGGATGAGGAAGGGAAAAAAAAGGGGGTTGAAATAATTTCAAGCACAATAATGATAGGCAGTGGACTGAAACTGGCAGTGGTCAAGCAAATCAGAGATGAGGGTGTGATAATCTGCTAGGCAATCCTGCGCTTATCAATGTAAGCTCAAATGGTTTTCCTCAAGTGTGAGTTTAATGGAGAGGAGTTTGGGGTAGGTCCTTCATCCACATCCCCTTGAACGGTCCCGGTGTGTGAGGGAGCTGCTGAGCAGCACTGGGCTCGTGGATGGGGAACCATTTAGGGTGGGCAGAGTTGAGAGAGGTTTGGTTCCTGGCTCTAGTCCTGCATTAGGGAGAGCCTTCGAGCTGGCCAAACCCTATGTCTCTGTCATCCAACTGTCCAAACAGTGAGACTTGTCTTCCCATGGGAAGGATATAGAGGCCTTTGGCTGAAAGTTGTCCTACAGTGGCTGCAAGGTATGGAGTGAACCTGCTCATGCAGTGATATGTGAATTACCCGTACGGGGTGTATGGGGAATTACTGGTATTTGGCCCTTAGCCAGTCATGCACAGAAGTCCCACTGCAGACTAGGAGATTGGAACATGTGCAGGAATTCCAGCATGTGCTGAAAGGCCTTGTAAAGATAGACCTCTGTGCCTAGCAGTACTCGTGTGCTGGGATGATCTCACATGTTTCTGAGAATGCTTTGACTCCTTTGACTACTCTGTAAAATTCTGGCTTCTGTGGCTCTTACAATAAGATTTTTTTAATTAAGTCCTTTTCTTTTTTCTTTTTTTTTTGCATTTATAGTAAAGGCAGAATGGGTTGGTTTGCATGGTCTTAGGTTTTTACTGGTCTTGAAGGAAGAGAGGTAAAGGGGAGGGAAATATACAAATAGGATATAGGAATATAAATATATGAAAGAAATTGTTACATGTAAAGCATTGTCAAGGAAAACTCACTAAAAATATGAAATTAGCATTATTACTAAAAGCAAGTTAAGAAGTTGGCTGGAAAAGCTGAGCTTTATAAAGAGTAAATTCTAAGCTAAGGTCTGTGAAATGCCAATTACAGTCAGTCGTGTACATGGGGGCATGCTGAGCTTGTGCTGGGAGAGTTAATGAGCAATTTCATAACGTGCTATATATCACTTTAAGAAGACATGATAAATGGCCACTAATGGTATTGTGTGTATAAATGGGAGCTGTTTTTGCTCTGCATTTAGTTCTAGTGATTGGGTGGTACACCTGGAAAGACTTGTATTTTAATGGGCCCTTTTTAGCACTTTTGCACCTCGTATGTTCTGGATTACGTATGATTGATGGCTTTGAATGTATGGGAAGGAAAGATATGTAGATCTTAATGCTTTTAAACCATTTGTTTTCCAGTCTCTGTAAAAGACTTCTCTGTTTTCTGGGTAATGGTTTATACTTCTCAAGTAAACAGAAGTAAGGTTCTGGGACTTTGCCTTTTAACACTATAAATCCAGTGTTTTTTATAGGAGGGCCATTCACTTTACAGTGCTCTTAAGAAAAGATAGCTATTTTCATGCTAGTCATTAAAGAGGAATAAATAGGTAGTAGGGTAAAAGGATAATTTGAGGTATGCAGTAGTTCTTAAAAGAAATATATATATTTATATATATACATAAAAAAGTTGGAGTTTGCTTTGCTTTCATTCTGGGAATTCTCTGAGTTTCCATATGATGAGTAAAATCTCTCTCTCTCCCCTGAGTTACACGAGCTTCTTCATTGCCCACAACCCTTCTGACTTCCTGCTGCTCCTCTTGGGTCCTCTGGTGCTTTGTTTGCCCAAAGGGCTCGTGATGGAGCAGCGTTAAAGCATTCCCTCCTTCCCTCTAAGCTAGGGAGAGACAGGACTGGAAATCCAACCCAAGTGGGAATGCAGAGCCCAGCTCAGGCTGGTGGTACTTTCTACCTATGGGAAATACCAAGGGCTTGCAGGAAACCATCAGTTTATTTCCCATTAGAATGGGAAAGCAGGATTCTGCTTTGGTTGCTACTTGTTTTTGAGCTTCCACGTGTTTAGAGCCCAACAATTCTTCTGTGTCCACCTTGTGTGGGTGAAACCGTTTCTTACAATTGGAAACCCTTAACGCTGGCCAGGTCCTCGAGCAGCACTGACACATTCGATGTGGGCTTCTCCTGCAGCTCTTCCTCCTTGCCTTAGTCCCGTTGCTGTTTGTCCTTCAAATCCTTGGACAGATTTCAAGCTGATGCTGTGTGAGATGTACAAAACCCTTCTACTGCAGTGCCGTGTAATGCAGTGAAAGCAGAGTGCATTAAGCCCTGCTGCCCCATGGTTTAATATGTTATTAATTGGCCCTTGGTACTTTGTCATGTGAGTTTTTCAATTTGTGTCATTTTCAGGCTTCTGTTGATGCCCAGTGTTATCTATAAAGGGGGCCTCCTCTTAGCTGGATTGCTGTTTCTTGCTTCTAAAACGAAGCGAAGCAACAAGTATATCGTGTAGCATTTCTTACCTGTTGCCCCAGGACTGAAAGTGCAAAAACAAGAAGTAGAGACACACACACACAAATTCCGTCTCTGTCTGTAGCCTTTCATGTAGCTGTTGTTGAGAAGCTAGACGTGATACATGATCCTTTAGAGTAATAAAACTTAGTTTATGCTCTGTTTCTCAGTGTCATGTCCCCATGTCTTTCATTGTCTTTGTTCAGGCTTTGTCAGACATTGTCTTTGTCACTTCTATTGTGGAAAATTATTAGAAGACTTTACGCTGTTTCTGCTTTTTAAGTGCTTGCTTCTTAAAATTAAACCTCTAAATAATTGTACCAGGATATTTTGCCCCTTCCTTCTCCTTCACGTATCTCTGTTTTCATCCTTTGCTGGTATTTAATAAAGCCCAAAGAGAGACTGGGCTCTTGCCTCTTATGTATAGGGTCACAGAGGTAGGTAGGTGCTCAACTTCAACTAATTTAATCAGAGGTTAAGTGTCTAAATAGCTTTGTGACCTGATAGCAGTGCACAAGCCCACAGTTAGAGCCAGGCACTCTCTGTTCCCAATACTTAACAGTGTCACCAGGCAAAAGAAGGGCACATTTTATGAAGGGCGCAATTAAATGAGGTCTCAGATCTGTGTCAGAGCTGGTGGTTAATACCAGATCTCCAGAATTTGAATCCCATGTGCTAAGCACAAGACCAGCTTTTATAGTATCAGAGGGAAGCTGGTTTTTAATGCCAACTTGGGAAATTATTGGTTTAAAAAATATTTTAATGTAGAGTAAGTATATACAGTAGGAATTTATTTGAAATCCTGGTTACTAAACAGCTAGAATAACAGGAGCAGAAAGAATATGTGCAGAGGTCTTTTCTGCCAACTTCTGCCTTTCTATCTGATATATATATATATATATATATTTATATATTTAAAGTGTGATGCTGCTACCTGCTTAAGTTCAACTGCAAAATAGGAATGCTGATTGTAGCCTTTTCTACTGTAATAAAAACAAATACTAGAAGGAAGAGGAAAATGAAGCAAAGTAATTCCTACAGCTTGATAGCTTGTTTAGTAAAACATGTGGTTACTAATGGTGCTCTGAAAATAAGAGGCAAATTTGCTACTTTTTTAATGTGGAAATTTTCCTGTTGTGTGTGATATCACAACCAGAGTTTCTCTAGTATAACTTGGGGAGGTTCTCAGTTTGTTATTGTAATTGCAGCATGCTTTTCTGTGAATTAAGGTGTATCTGTATCATCTAATATAAAGCTAGTCTTGCCTAGTAGAATGCATTAGTACCCACTTGTGGCTTTGATTCTAGCCTAAAAATGTGTTTGTTCCCCGGTACTTCCGCACAAGGAATTTATAATAATTAGCATCTTCTAACTGTGTTCTATTTCATATCTTAATACTGACAAGTATGTTAGTATCCTTGTCAAAAGTCATGTCTGGAAAAAGATACACCTCAATTGGTTGGGTAGTTCTATCACGGAGTGGCTTGGTTGCGCTTTCAGCTTCCATATTTTAACAGCCTTCTGCCATCAGGACCTGTTATAATATAGGGATTTTTGCAAAAACCTCGCTGTGCTGCAAGCTCACTGAAGAAAGTCTGCAGAGTGCTCTTAATTACACAAAATGTTTCCCATCCCTCTTGTTGTAACCGCTGATTCCCTTTGCGGAAAGCAAGAGAGAGACTTGGAGCAAGGAAGCAAGTGGGAGTTCATTTGAAATAGCTGCTGTTTTCTCTTGGGCTGTTTGTTTTTTTTTGGTTTTTCTCTGAGGGGCAGAGGTTTGAGAGTGCATTGAAGTCGCTATTACTTGTTTAATGAAAACAATTGGACAAAAGCTAATATACTAGAGCTTGTTTAGGCTTTCTTAATTAAATATTTAAGTGTTTCTCTTGACTTCAGTAGGTAAAAAGATAGCTCAGTTAAAATGCTTTTGAAAAATCTAACTCTGATTTTTGCTTCAGTGTAACTATTGACAAATATGCTTGCTTTCATTCGAAATAGCACATCTAATCTATGTTGCATTTAGGTAGTCGGCCTCACCACAGTGTTTCATCCACATTTGGCAATTCATCCTCAGCACCCTGTGTTCAGGGATATCGTTATTCTCTGTTTTGGACAGGAGTTTGAACACGGTATGGACACTGCTCAGGATTTTTTAAGTGAACATGAACTTGCTCCTCCTGCACAACAGATTTCCTGAGGGTGAGAGATCTTCATGTGGAGAACAGAATAACTGTAGCACAGTCTGTCTGCTGAGCCAGGACCCAAACCCAGCTCTCTTCCCTCTCCGCTGCTCTCCATGAATCAGTTATTCCTTCCTTAATACTGCAGACCTTCCCTAAATACCTCCTGTGCAGCACAGCTAAGCACAGTGACAAAACTTGCTTCTAAGAGAAGCCCTAGGAGTGGGGTTAGGGAGGGGGGAAGAAGCAAGACAGACAACTTGCAAGCCCGTATGAAGGTTGCCCCAGGCAATTTTGTTATGTCCATATGATTTTCATTGCGTGCGCCCATCATTAATGCTGACTCGTTGGGAACCTGTCTTATGTTGTTTCCACTTGGGGCAGGTTAGCTGGAAAATTGATCTGCTTTTATTAAAGAGTCATTTTCCTTGCTGTCTGGCGTGGGTCTCTGAAAAGATGTTTTGCCTTTTGAACACTTGGTGATTTGCTATAATAGCATCTTAGAAGTCCGATGCACGCGTTCACGTTCACACACAAAACTTCTTTGTGGCCCTTTTTTTCCCCCTTAGGAGGAATTGTGGATAGAGGAAAAATGAGCTAAAATAAAACCTCATCTTTTCATGGTATAGTGAAATCATTGTTTTGTATTATTATTGCCTTAATTAAATAGAATGAATATACATTTTCAGAGAGTTAATTACCCCAACTTTTGTGATACATTTAATTACGACCAAAAAAACCAGGTTCACTGTTTCTCACAGTTGGCCACTTCACTTAATCTTTGATTCAATCCTATTCAGTGTTAGTAAATACTCTCTTATTCTCAGCCCTGAGTCTCCCTGCTGAATCTTTCTTCCATCCAGACTGAACAAGGTTTGAGCTAAAATACAAAAAAAAAAAAATATTCCTGCTTCTGTTCTAGTTAGGGGAGTAAGACCTGCGTGTAATAAAGAAGCAACTTTATTTTGCTTAAAGGTTTTTTTGAAAATTCCCACTTAGCTCCCTATTGATCAAAGGATAGTGGTTTAGTCAGTCTGATGGCTTAGAGGGATAAGATCTGTGAGAGCGAATCTTGCCTCTGCCTGACTCTACTGTGTAAGCAGTAGGGGATTCCTTCTAGTGATTTGAAATATATATATAAAAAAATTTGTCTTTTGGAGAAGAGATAGTGAGAAACGGATTTTAGGACAGAATGGGTAGAGTTGGGGATTGTAAAAACATTCTCAGAACATGTTTCTTTAAAAATATCTGCCAACATACCTTTGTAAGAGCAACCTGATATTCCCCAAAGCCTGGCAGTCGAGGCCAGATGTTCATTAGTGGTGTGAGCAGAGGCCACCGTGAACCAGGGGGAAGTCAGGATGGAACCGATTGCTACAGGTGTGTCAGGATGTGGGGTAGGTTCATGGGAAAGCTCTGGCCCTTGAGGAAAACCTGTAGCCCGTAGCTCATGGTCTGTGGGGTAGAGGAGGATGGAGGGGAACCGCATCTCCAGGGTTGTGGATGTCCCGCATGGCTCCATGGGTGTCTTACCGGAGCCTGGGATAATGCGTGAGGGGAACGGGCAGGATGTTGTTTGTCCATATGGAACGTGGCAACCGCAGGAAAGGAGGGATGTGTTGAGGAAAAGTCAGGATGTGAGCAGCAGAAGTTGGGGGACATGGAGGAAAGGGAGGACCAGCTGCTTTAAGGCAACAGGAAAGGAAGGAGCCCTGATGTCCTCCCAGTCATGTTTGTGACCTACAGCACGTTAACAAATAAGAAACAAGACAAGGAAGAATTACAGGTGCTATTTTTTAACACAAGTGCCATTACACCCACTGAATTTGTTTTTGAGTTCATGTAATTTAATTCAGGAATTTAAGTCTATTTCCCCATTATGAAGTACTGTCTTGCTCTTGGTCTGCAGCACATGCAGGCTAGATTTCATTAGTTTAATAAAAAATCAAATTCAAGAAGAGTCAGAGAAACTGCACATTTCTAGCTTCAAATTTTGCACTATTTGAATTTGAAATTAATTTTCTGTAACCATTGTGGTTTTCAGAAACTCCTTTGGCAAGGAATCTTTAAACTCTTTCCTGCCTTAAATCTTCCTCTGGATATACAAAAATCTAGCAGGCATCCTGCTAGTGTGTGATGTTTCATTCATTTTTGAAACTTCTTTTCCCTTTTACTCTATTTAAGATTGGCTATAGAATAAACTGAAATACATTTTTAATACACAGTACTTGAAACATGTGAAAGATCTTGAATCAGACCCTCTACCTTTTCCTCCAAGACGTAAATTTCTACATTTATGCCTAAACACCTGAATTTATAAAGGCGATGAGCAAGTGCTTCCCAACAGGCTGTGTCGCCTGTTCATGGGGGAGTCTGAGAAGGAGAACATGTTCGAGGAGAGCACAGAAGGGCACAGATAGAGTTTAAGCAGGCTCAGGAGAGCCTCCGGTTGCCACCTCCCAAGTGAAATTATTCTGAAGTGTAAAATTATGGATGAACTTGCTTTATAATAGACACATCCTGAAATAATTTGAACAGACACAGTTTTAGAGACTTGAGCATTACAGTTTCTGTTTACCATGGAAGTTTTCCTGCTTTTTACAAATTATTCTAAATGAGTTGCAAGACATTCTGGTGATGATTTTTTTTTTCTTGTTTTGTTTTGCTTACTGCCCCAGAGCATAGAGCATGATGATACCTTGCATAATTCAAGATCTGGCCTGGGCAGGTTTTAGTTAAATTTCCATCTTTGTTTTTTTGGCATTTTGGTTTTTTTTTAAGGAAAACTCTACCAAATATATTACAATCACAATCTGTCTTTTCTGTCTGCCATCTCCCTTCAACCCTTTGAATATTTTTATCTATTTTATGAAAGATCCTAGCAGTCTGCTTGCCCTTGAGCATGTAGCATATGTTCACAGCAAAGACATCTGAATGACCCTCTGAAGATCCTCTCCCTGCCTCGTCTCTTTTGCAACCCTTCTGCAATCTCACAAAATACAACCAGAAGCAGAATATTGCAGCTCTGTGCTGGTGGCCTGCGGTGGCAGGATGCCTTGGAGCTGACTGCAGTAGGTTATGAAATATGATCCTTTTGTTTCAGATGATCCTCTCTCCTTCTTCCTCCTTGTCAGTTTGGAAATACACATTTATGCACATCAGGCTGATGGCGTGATCTCTAGAAGCAGAACCAGAACAATCCTTACCCACGTTAGTGAGTCACAGTGCTCATGCACCCAAACAGGGGTGTCCGGGTGTCCTGAGCTGGGCCATCCCACCCGGAGCTGGTCCTGTGGCTCCCTATTACAGAGCACAGACCCACCTGACATGTCTGTCCTAGCCTCATTCCTGCTCTTCCATGGATTTCATCCTTTTCACAGGCAAAGGCCGTACCAGATGCAATGCCATAGGTAAGACTTCTGTTCAATCTTATTTACCGTTCAGTACTAGAATTTTAGATTTATATTCCTCTAGACATGTAGCTCACCGGGCAGCTTGATTTTCCCACTGCAGTTATCCATTAGCTTAAGATTTTCATGACCCAGGAGGACACTTAAATCTCTTTTCAATCATTATGCCTCTGAACACGTCCCCTAATGTCTCGCTTTCTTTTGCAATCTCTTCTCCGACACTTTTTATCCTGCATTTACCTGCATTGAATTACATTTGCCGTAGTGCCGGAGTTTTGCTCTAACCCTATTTATTCTTCATGGCTAAGATGGTGCCGGGGGACAAGGTGTGTGCCACAGTCCTCAGCCCTCGGTCAGGTGCCTCAGCTTGGCCTTCCCGCCTTCCCCAAAGCAGGTGGGAATTCCCCAGAGCTCTGGTGTCTAAATGCTGCATCGCTCTGTGCTTCCTGCCACTGTTCAGAGCAATGTAGACCGGCAAAATATTGCTTCCTATGCAGCAGTGCTCCCTTCTTAGTGAGAGGAGAGCATTGCTGTAGCAGGAACCTCACTGGAGGGGGACAAAGCCAAATAGTGAGGGCCAGGGCAGCAGCGTCCCGCAGGCAGCTGCACCCTGTGGGCCTTGCATAGACTCCGGTGACCTGCAGGGGCTTTCAGAAATCGTCAATAAAGTCACGTGGACCTGCTTATGCATGATCTTTTTTTAAAACAACAAAACAGGCTGTGCTGTCCCTAGGATTCATAGGAGCCATCTATTTCAGAGTGTTATTTACTTTTGTGATGTTTATCTTTCGCCCACTGGTGGGTGTGAACATCGTTGGTTTCAGAGCGTGCAAAGCGGCGACCTGTGACTATTTTTACATTGAACTCTTTCTGCCATTTTAGTTTACACAAACTTTTCTTTTAAGGATCCTCAGAGCTATAAAAACAACCTAGCACTATCTGATGCTTCAGGGCTATGAAGAAGAAATTAACACGCTCTCTCTTTTTTCATTTTAGAATTAAGGACTACATGAAGTAACCAGCACATGTAACTATTTAAAACACAAAGGTCGAATGTTTTCAAGTGTTTTATTCCAATCACTTCTCTCTCCCATTTTTGATTAATGAGGCAATGTAAGAAGAGAATAAAACTGACTTTTTAAATCAGGGGTGAATTAAATGAAGGCCTGAGAACTCAGTGTAGCTTACCATCTCTCTGCAGACACGGATATTACTTGGCATATAGCATGCATACATCATCCTTTTGCTGTAGTGTGCTTTTAATCATTTAACATGAAATTATTTTCTTTCTATCCCTGCCCCAGCCATGTGAGGGTTTCTCTTCACCACAATATACTGATAAAGGTGCTTTATATACCTAATGCTTGGAATTCTTGTCAAGCCGTAACTGTCTTCTTAGAACAGTAGAGAGGTTTTTTTGTGAATACTTTTTAAAAACAAAAAATAGAACTTAAATCCCATGCATTAAAGTAAAGATGTTATTAGCTGGTGTGGCTGTGCATCTGACCTGCATGGTCTAAAGGCAGAATTAAGTTCTTTGTTTGGTGCAGTATTAGCAGCCATTCCCGAGATTGCAAAGATGGGCTTGCAGAGGGAGAGCTCCGTGTGCATTATGCTGTTTACCTAAGGGTTATATTCAAGACACTCTCTGAACAGCCAGGCTGATTATTGAAAATGCCTTATAGTAACTTTCAGCCTAAGTTGATCGATATTAGTGCGCAGCTTTACATGCAAGGGAGGGAGATATTTAAACATTGAGAGCCTCTGGGATAACAGCAAATCAAAAAATGATGCAGAACAAATACGTTGAAGGGTTCAGGGGAGAAGAGTATCTTGCCTCTGCGCACAAAAGAAAAAAAAAGTTTTTAAATTGCTGCAGAAAGTCCATTTGAATTTACTATTGGTAAGGTGAAGGTGGATTTTTCCTTAGACAAAAAAAAAAAAAAAAAAAGGAAAAGAAAAAGCAACCCCAACAAATGGTAGTGCTCTTTAAGGTCGAGAGAGGCTATGAATTCCTTACCTGTATTTCCCCATGGAAAGTGTCCCTTCCCTGTCATTCTGAGAGCTTCTGGGGGGTTAGCTCTGTACCAAGCTCCTACTCCCTCCTCTGGGCCCAGGGCTCTGATCCATTCCTACTCCCCACTACTGGCAGAGTTTGGATGCTGACTCTCACACCAGTAACACCAGGCAAGGAAAACCTCACATCACTGAACATCCTAGAAGAACATCTAGCAACGCAGAGGGGAAAGGCCCATCTCCGGGAAATGATGCCTTTTGTTTTCTCCTGGAGACCAGACCCCTTGTCTGATGGTTGCACCAAGATGGAGAAGGGATCCTGGTGGGCTCAGGGAGCCCTTCCACCTCCTCGTGGTGCCACCCAACCCCTCCAGTTTCTGCCACTGACACTGGAAACCTATTTTGGGGAAGTCTCACAACTGCAGCACAAGGCTGTAATTTTGCTTTGTGACTCACGCTGAGATAGTGGCCCTGGGTGTCTCTTTGTCTGGGCACCTTGCAGGGCTCAGGATCCGTTCCTGGATACGGTGGAGTGGCAAGGAACCTATTTTTATAGCATTGACTCTGATGCCTGCCACTTAAATCAGCACCCCATGAGCCCCTGCCGTGTGCACAGAAATGCTCTTTAATTCAAGGGTGCACCTCGCCAAAAGGATATGGTCCCAGTGTATTTATCTTATCGGTTCGAGGAAAGCCAGAACCACTGCAATCGTGAAATATCAAATGCTTTTAAATGATCGTATTTATTTCATAATTTCAAAGATTTTGATGGTCATGTATATATATTTTTAGTGATTTTCAAGGTCACTCTTGCTTATAAAAATCAGAATGTGGTCACTTCAGAATGAGATAATTAATTCTGTGAAGGGACCAGATGACAATTTCGGAAAGCATTTCTGTCCTGTGGAAGATACGGGTCACCATGATTTTCTGATGAGACAGAAAAATGACTTGCAAGAAGCTGTTAGGTTAATTACTCTTCAGAAAAGGGGGTTAAAATCTGAGAAGTGTGCAGCAATCTGTTGGTAGAATAATGGCTGTTGGTAAATTAAAACAACAGAAATAGTTTGGAAATGGCCATCCATTTTTTTTTAAAAACACTGCAATAAAGGGACTGTGTCAATTTTGGTATTGAATTTGAGCTGTCTAGATTCAAAAGTATATTAAAAGAAGCTGCATTTGAATACATTATTTTGAATTATAAAAGGAAAGAACAATTTTAAAAATCAGTGAAATACATCTTCTTTCACGCTGTCATGTGGAGCTTAGATGAGGTTTGCAGACCATTTTGCCCTGAGCACCACTTTTTAAATCGAGCTGCGTTCAATGGGATCAGAAGCATTGCCTATTTTTATTGCTTAACTCAAACAAATTAGTCCTCAGATCTTTATTTACTCAATTATTTCTCAATTTTTGTATTTACCAATTTTTGCCTGAGTATTTTGTTTAGTTTTTAACACAGCCAAGTTGCCCCTCACGCCGGCCATCTCCAGGCCATACGGGGCACGTGTGGTGCCTTCCGAACCTGCTGCGGGTGCACGCTGCACATCGTGGCCAAGCCAGAGCTTATGGTCATCAATCATTCGATTGTTTCTTTAAACACTGTTTTAACAGGCATTCGTTGTATAAATGGATCGGGTTATTGACCTTTGCCAGCAATTGCTTGCTACATGTCATCATGGCTTAATGATATTATCAAGGAACATACTCTGTATTGTAGATACTTTAAAGGGTTCGTGTGTTGTCTCTCACAAGGACACATGGCCGCCTAAAGGATCTTTAATTAGCAAGTTATCTGATGTCATTATTAAAATATGCAGAGCATTTCCAGCAGTGCATTTACTGAATGGGAGAATGAAATAGTTCTCATTTCTACAAAAGCAAAGCCCAGGAAGAAGTTATTTGTCATACTGGAATCCTTGGCTTGAAATCCTGCCTCTTTTTCCTTTACAGTTTAATCATCTACCTAGAATAGAGTGGTGCAGCCTTCTGAACATCCTGTGAAAATTGTTTGACTGATCTGCAGAGCTCCAGCTGCAACTCCTCCATTTCTAGGAATACTATAGATCTAATTGGCCCTATTAAATCATTACCGCACATAATAGATGGAACTTCTGACTAAATTAACTGTGTTTTTAATGAAGAGGAGAGTTTTTAAATTAGAATGGATATAGCATTCTTTGTGCGTTTAGATGGGGTGGGAAGGTTGTTGACTGTAATGGCTTATTCAGTTAAAATGAGAGAAAATAGACACAGTTCTATAAATTTTGTTTTCTGGTTAAAACTTAAAGCTCCACTGAGTTTTTCAATTCCAAATTGTAAAACTGAACAACTCTACTGTTTATTTTTAGGTCTGTCCAGTGTATAGACTGTCTTTGGTTTCTGTGGCTTCTCTTGTCAAAATCTTTAAGTTAAAAGTGATCTTCTGTTCTCAGGAAAACATACGCATATCACAGAAAGCAAGCAGTCTGAGAATTCGACATTTTTCCTTGTTTGTTGCATTGAAATTAGGACTTTATGTAAATTGTACAGAGAGAGAGTTCTTGAAAGTTTTATAAGTCTTCATCGGTGTCAATATATAATTTTTCAAGCCGCTGTTGGGAAATAACTAACATTGCTTCCATTTTATAGTGGAGATGGACTCCTAAAGAGTTCATAGCCTATGGAATAAGTATGAGAAAAATGCAAATGTTAGCCTGTTGTTCTATAGTGTTTTAATCCATAAGGATTTTGTTCTGGACAACGTAAATATCCTTCTGTACACAGCAGAAAGACACATAGTAGTGTTACTCTTTGCCTTCCTCCTGTTGGTCATTCAAGAGACCGTTCTTCAGTACAGCCGATTTCTTTCCCTACACTGTCTTCCATTTGGTAGTGTGGTGAAGTCAGTTTGTTAACTTTGGTCTAGTTTTTGCCTTCCATTGACACAGCAAAAAATATTAACATGTAATTTTAATTTTAATGGGACATATTGCCAGGTACTTAATTACTACTTGAAAAGAAACGTGCATTGAAAAGCTGGAATAAAAAAACATGAGGTATGGTCATGGAGAATTAAGCAGGATTAGGGTCAGAAGTAGGGAATTGCAACTCCTAGATTTGACTTGGTCTGGATTTGAGTTAGGTGCATCGTTCTTCTGTTAGCTTCTGAGCTAAAAAAAAAGGATAATAAAACCGTTTACTCCTGAGAATGTTTTGAAGGTATCGTTATCAATGCCTATATCACATTTTCCTAGATTTAAAGGGAATTTGAAAGGTTTGATTTGAAAGGAAAGGAAAATAATAACCATTTGCCCAGACTACTGAAATCCAAGGATTAATTCTAGAAAACAAAAACGTACTCCCACCACACAAAGATAAACCAGGTAAAACTTCAAGGAAGGAGGGACAACAAGCAGGTATAAAACTTGTGCAGGGGAGCAGAAGCAGAACTTAAAAGCAATATTTGAGAGTTTCTTCTAAGCAAATCTCCTCACAGCAGTCTCCGTTCTTTTTGCCAGGGTTACATCTGATTGCTGACTTTGACAGTTCACTATTGTCAATGGGCTTCATAAATGTCTAATCGAGCTGGATTGTTCTGTCTTCACATTTGCTTCCTACATCAATACTGTATATCATTGCCAGAGAGAAGAAAAGAGAGAAGGAAAGAAAGAAAGAAAGAAAGAAAGAGGGAAAAAGAAGGGAGAAATCTGGGAATATCTATTACAGGATTTAAGACAAAATAGACATCATTTAACCTAGATAAAGCAGATAAAATAGCTAATATAATCTCAGTAGCTATGACTCTGATGGCCTTTTTCTTTTTAATAAGGCTGTGATGGTCTTTTGTTGTTGGGAAAAACAAAAAGAAAGAAAAAGCTCACAACGGATCTTTAACATCTTCAGGATAGATTCAGAACTGTGATTCCAGCACCAGGACCTAACAAACATCGCATACAAAGCGCAGTAAATGCAGTATTCATAAATGTATATATTCTTTGTGACTTCATGTCAGCAGGGTTCTGTAGACCCTCATTTCTATCAAATAAACTTCAAATGATAAGAATACGTGCCAGCCAGGGACAAGTAGCACTTTGAGCTGCGCCTTGTGTATTGTAGCTGAAATGGGCAGCGTGGCTGGGTTCCTGTCTGTCAAGAGTGAAAAACTGGCATCTTTCTGCAATTATCAGGAATAGTCTCAATTTAATAAATTATTCATTCTAACTGATAGCATGTGAGGGCAGTGTTTGTTTTAAGAAGGTAGGATCTGACAGCAGTACAGTGCACACTGTAAATCTCTATACCAGGCCTGCACTGGAAAAGGAGAGACAAGTGCTGATAACTTCTCACAGTACTGTCCTCTGCTTCCAGGACCTTGCTCCTCCACCAGGAATGACACCTGCTTCCTGGATCCAGTGCTATTACTTCTCCATGCTGGGGCAGGGTGTTTAGAAATTCATATAACCTGATGGTTCATGATTATGACTGATATTTCCATTGAGTTCGGAGGAAAATATGTTTGTGCCATAGAAAAGCCAGATCAGAGATTTGAGGAGGACTAGCAGGTGATGGGCTGTTTATGCTCTTCCTAATCATGAGGAGCAACTCCAGGAAAATACAGAGGTATTTGGGTAAAAAGTTAAATGGTGAACAATACCTGAGTTGTGAAAGGAATTAATATGTTGAAAGCAAAAGCAGAGTGGCAGCCCATGAAGGGCCTGTGTAACTATCATTTAGTGTGTTGAGGAAGTAGAGGCAATGGGATGACCAGAAAGAAAAGACCAATTTCACGCTGAAAAATAAATGTTTGTAGCAGTGGATGATTACAACTGGTAGAGTTGATTTTTGTAAAGCCTAGAGAAAAGATGTAACCAGGTGGGGAAGGTTGAGAGCCTAGAAGAGAGCTCCTAGGTGAATGAAAAGGTGAATGGAGGAAAACAATCTGTTTCTTAAAGATTTCACATAGAAGGAAAAGGACAGCTTACCCAGAACTGGATAAAAAGTTGTTGAGGCTGGATGAAAAAGAGGATCATCATGTTGCACATAGTAGTAGATGGAATGGAGCCAGGTCAGGGGGACAAGGAACTGCTCTGTTGTGCTGAACCTCAGTTGAAGGCAGTACCCAGTGCAGTAGATGGGAGAGGTGGTGGGTGCCCAGCGGAGAGGGAAATCTGCCACTCATTAAGTGGTAGCTGAGGCTGGGTCTTTGCATGAGACTGGAGGGAGGGAATCAAAACCTCCTCTGGAGACCTCGGAGAAAACTGGAGAGGGACAAGGAGAATCACCAAAACATCTGTCTTGTTTCTTTGTAATTCAGAAGAGGCAAGAACAATTTTTTAAAATAAAACAAAACCCATCATATCATCAGGAATTTCTTTGCTAAAACTTGTGTGAGGAGCTGGGACTTTTCTCCTCAGTACTGCATTAAAGAACGATTAAACTTTTCTCTTTTCTTCAGAGAGAAAATATTTAATTGTCATTTAAACTCATTCTCTATCATCCCATAATTTTATCTACAATAATCCAAGTACATTTAATAGGTCTTAAAATATTCATAATAGACGGCAATCATTACTCTTGAGACCTTTGTACAAAGCAATGGAGTGTGTTAGACATATAGCAGAAACCTCTTTTTTTTATCTTTTTTTTTGCTCTGGTTATATGAAAAAGAGAAAAATACTCTTTGTTTTTTCTCCATTGCAACCTACATGCATATTTATAGTGGGCCAAAACCATCTCATACACATGGTCTTTCAGGATCACGGAGTTAACTGAGCTTTAATTCACTCAGTGTGTGTAAGCAGAGTATTGCTACTGTTGCTGTTTTGTACTTGAGTACAAAAAATTGCAGTTTTGCAGTACAAAACAGTTACAAACAAAAAAGTTACAGTACAAAAATTGCTGTTTTGTACTTGAGTATAGCACAGTAATTGCATCATAGTGCTTAGGATAACAAAAGGAGGAAATAATTTTTTTATATATCCTGTATGACATTACAGTCCAAACTGTGTTGCAGGACAGATGCTATACCTAATTTTTATTATTGGTAGTTGTTAAAAATTGTTAATCGCTGTGACATTGAGTATTTTAAAAACAGCATTTGCTATCTCCTGCATTTGGAAATATATCATAAATATGAGAAGTCTTTGTCATGGTACTGCCTGTATATAGGCAGGATTAAAAATCTTGCTTAATTATATTTCAGTGTGATTGTCTAAAATCAAGTGTAACCTCAATGGATCATATCTAAAATTGTGGTTACAGTATAAGGCCATAATCCCGAGATCTGTTGTGTCGAAATGACAGTATAATGAGTGGAAGTTAAAATGTCCTCTGCTTTCAAGTCATCATGGTTGTCATTTGATTAAATAATAGTGCATTCTGTTTGATGTCCTGGCTCTATTATTCAGAAGCACGTCGGTATATGTGTCCTACGGTTGTATTATGTGCTCCTGGCAACCAGGTATCATATAGGTTCTTATTTACACACCTGCAACAGATACACTGTACATTTAGCTTGCATGTGTGCTGCTTGAATGTGGAATTTTAATTATTTCTTTTAATTATAGTGCATTCACCAAAAAGAGGGAAATCATCGGTCAGGTACCAAAAGAAACTGCTTAGTATTTGAAGGAATTTGATAATTTTGTTGTAGTTCGTAGCTTGGCAGGTGGTAATAATGCTATGCCAGCACTGTCAAAATATGAAAATTAAAGTGACGATGGGTTTTAATGAAATCCATTTGACAAATATAATTAAGGTGTTTTAATATGAAGCCCTGTAATAAAGACTACCGGTGGACTCCCTGAGGTCCTGACTAATTGTGTAGATTGCTTTTAAGCTTTGAATAGTTTTATTGGATAATGAACTGTTAAGAAGTGTTAGATCTTTCTTAAGCAGAATTTGGTTTGAAAAAGAAGAGGAGAGACAGGCCTGAGGTGTGGCATTTTAAACATAATTAGAAGAGAGATTTAAGTTAACATCTTTGATCTTGCTGTCAGTTTTTGATTAGAGCTGTAAATGCTTTAATCAAGTGCAGTGTAGTCATTACATTTCTAACTGTTTTTAAACTGCGAAATTACTGAGACACTGGCATCAGTTTAACACTTCTCGAGAATATCCAGCAAAGTTGTGTTTGAAAACTGAGTGTTTGCATTAAAATGTCAGACTGCAGTAATTTACCAATTTAATAGATCATGGCATAATTATATTTCGGTGCTCAAATAATTTTGAAGTTCTTTTAAGATTAAGCGTAATGTCCATTAGTTGAGGAGAGTGTGCCACTTTAGTTTTCATATAAAAATAATTTCTACTACTGGTTTTTTTCAATTAAAGTGATATACAAACTAGTACTTATGGTGGAAATTAATACATAGCAAATTACATGCAGTATCTGAATTATTTCCGTGGGAACAGTAGATAGGGTGATCTGCGCAATGTGGTCGCCTTCATGTCCATTTTAGAAATGGGGAAATGGAGGCACAAATAGACCCTGTAAATCAATGGCAGAGCTCATAATAACACTGTGAGAGATCTCTTCCCTCCTTCCTTCCCTCTCATATTAAATCATTGAAGACTGATCAGAATGTGTTTTACACAGGTAAATTTTTGTTGGAGCCCTAAACAGCCTGGATGTCTGTAAAATGTGAGACTGGATCTGTGCGCAGGTGTGTGAAATCACTGTGGAGCAGCAGCCGGATTCCACTTCACCTGCCTTGGCTGCCATTCATTTTAAATACAAAAAAAGCAAACCTGTTTCCAGAACTGACCTTGTTCTCACAAGGACCTTGATCTTTGGGCATTATGGAGAATCCAGATGCTTGTCACTTTGGTCTGTGAGGTTGGTGGCTGGCCCAGGCACGCTGCTGTTGGTTGCTATTGTGTTTGCTATTGCTTATCTTCTAAGTTAGGAAGAAACGTGTGCTTAGTTTGCCCTGCAGCGTACAGGACATTCACAGAAATGCACGTTAACATTGGCCTGCCAGGAGGGCCTAGAAAATGGCTAATTACATCCCGCAAAGGGTACCCAATGCCATTAGCAGCGTGGCCTGCTCGCCGACGTGTCTGAGCATGAGATGTTCTCCCAAGCTTGGGCGTCCTCCCAGAGGCTGTCCTGCTGCCGGCCTCCTTCGTGGAGGCTCCAGGTGACTTGTCCCTGCAGGATGTGACTCCAGTAGCACAGAGCAGAGAGAAGCTGCCTCGCTCGCAGCCCTCACCCAGAGCTTTAAGGGCTGCAGAGACCATAACATAATCCTAGAACATGGTTCTTCTCAGAGCACTGAGAAGGTGCATTGGGGGGGATGTCTTTTCTTCCATCCCTGTGATTTCCAGAATATCCTCAATGGACATGTACAAGAGCAGGCATTTTTCCTTCTCATATATATTCCTGCAAACTCAGCCTGGTTTTTGGAATCGGCCCGGCTGCTTTCCTGCCTGCGTGTCTCCTGACCAGAGGCACTGCCAGCCCAGCCAGTGTTTTCCATGGTCCCCGCTGCTCCCTTGCTGCGGGTTTACGGAGACAGCGGTTTTCACAGCAGTGCTGTGCGGGTGATGGAAGGCAGCATTGCAGATGGAGCTAACTAACACTTAGCTGAGGTGTGGGAAACGGGAGCAGAATCCATAGCTACGCCGGTTCTGTGGGGAAGAGTAAGAATGTAAACAAAGGAAGAACTGCCTGGGAGCGAGTGCAGAGAGAGAGCAAGAGGAGAGCAGCCCGTGGGCAGCGCGCGCGGCAGCGGCACAGGGCCGGCTGTGCAGACCTTCTGTCCTTTAGGTGCGGGTTTTTAAACTGTTTATTTCAAATGAATGCAGACTCTAAGTATTGGTTTTAAATATGATTCTGTATAAAAACATGAGCACAGACTCTAAATTTAATAAAATACACAAGCTGCTTAAGTCACCAAACAAAAATACAGATAAGTGCAGACTGACAAATGTTCTTCTATAAAGAGATGTTACTTTTTTGGCACTCACTGGTAAAGTTTGCTTATTTAGCCCAATTATTGTAACCACTAGTAGTATAGCCTTGCTTTAACTGTACACTTCTTTCTGGTTCAGGGGCTTTTGTTCCCCATGTTTTCTGAAATATGTTACTGTGTCCTCATATCATCCCGGTCTGTAGTGTGATGGTAATTTTCTGCATTCTGCATATGTAGCACTAAGGCTAAATAGGTGTTTAAGTTAACTGTAGGTCTGTAACTCATTGGCTCAGCACTGGATGTGCCTCCCTGCATTCATGTAGTGTGATACAGGACTCCTGTAGTAGCAGTATGAAGCCCTGTGAACCCCAAAACTCCAAAAGCCAAACCAAAAGACCAGGGAGAGCTGGAGCTTGAACCACAGCCAGTCTGATAAGCTGTGGACTGCCCTGTGCCTCTGCCCCTCAGCCCTCCCTGTGCAGGTGGATGCTTCAGAAATCCAGAGCCCCGATGGAAGAGTCGTCCTTCTCTGTGAGACATGACAAAACTGCTAGGCACTGCACATCTCTCAGTTTTGCAGTTGTAAATTATCTGAGGAATAACCTAACATTACTTTGAAACATTTAGTTTGTCTCCAAATTGCCAGTTAGAGAAAATATTACATTTCTAAGGGAAATTAAAGCTTCGTGAATAGCTTTGAATTCATTTTGCCTCCTCTTATAGCTCAACTTTACTTTTTTAAATTACTTTGTTAGAAACCTTGAACAGTAACTTTATTCAGCAATCTCTTTATTATTATTTTTTAAGCCTTGGGACTTTCAGCCTCCAACTTTGCAGTACAATTCTGTTATACAGCATTAGGTTTTGAGAAAGTATTTGGTTGTTGGGGAAATGAGAAATGCATTAAAAGGATGAGCTAATTACCGTTTCCTCAGCATATATAAAATATGCAATTGCTTTAATTTATGCTGTTAAACCCTTGTTTTATCATCTATTACTGACTTCTAGGCTTCTGTTTGTACTTACTATCTATAACAGGCATTTCATTTTATGAGACAAAAAAAAAAAAAAAAAGATTTCAATTGCTTCTACTGTACCCAAAAAGGAGAATGGGATTTGCAAATGATAAATGGGGAAGTTGACTAGCTAACTAATAAAGATTTGTCTTAATCAAGTATGATTTGTCAGAACAGGAGCGCACTGGGGTCAGGGCACACGCAATGAATAATACAGCATTCACTGGAGAGAAGGACCAGGCAAAAGGCCTCATAAATATGCTGCGATTACCCATTGCTAATTCGTATTCAAAGAATGAGCTGCACTGAAGCCAGCTTCGAGGTTGCTGAGCTGTTCACCTGCTTTGTGGGCTCTCCGCCGTCTAGGAAACTTTTCTTCGTCTTTTTTTTTTTTTTTTTTTCCACATACTGTTTTCAGCATGCATTAATTTGCACAGATTCATAGCTTACACTTTTTGGTCAGTGACTTTAAGGAATGCTTATTAATCATCCTTCAGGGTTTTTGTATTTTTCTTATGTCTGGATGCTTCTGTTACTATTTTGTGTTGCTTAAATATGAACACTGCAGGAATTCTGTTCAATATAAAACGCCTTGCTGAATTATGGGGCTAAAAACCGCTTTACTAACATGGAAGTATTAAAGATGAAACCAACAAATATTTTTTGGACATGTTCTCAGCTTTTCCTGACTTTCCAGTAGGTCTGTGGATCCAAGATATCCAGGGTCTACATAACTTGGAATATTGGGGAAACCAAAACTGGGCAAACAGAAATTTCTTTGTATTTGGCTCTGGTTTGTTTTCCACGGCCTGGGTTTTCATTTGTTGACATGGCCTTTTGCTTCGAGGAGCCATTTCTCATATTGAAAAGTTGAAGGTTATACTCTTTTCCAATGTCTAGAAACTGAGAAACACCAAAGAACCTTGTTCTTACTGTTTTAGCTTCTACATGGCTTCCAAAGAACCAGTTAAGAAACAGCTTCACGAATGACAAGTCTTATTAGCAGACTGTATTGTTTTCTTTGCACTGCTGAAATGTCAAGTGCTGCAGCTTTATAGTTAAATTTGATAAAAATCTCCTTCACAATTCAATTTTAAAATATATTTTGAAATTTTGATATATTTTCTTCTCTTTTAATAGCCTTATACAACTGTTTTCTATTGTTGGTTGACTAATAGTCTATCTCATCTATTCTGAATTAAACTCTGTGTTTTGAAGTAGACTTACTGCATTAAGAGTAAATTAGGTGCTGAGGTAGGTCCAACTTTAAGGTTTCCAAAGGCTCCAGCTGCTGCATGCAGCATATGAGTTGCCAGCCCTCTGCCTACCCGTGTTTCACTGTTTGAGAGGACCAGTACTTCAGGATCCAAAGTAATTATTCACTCTGCTTTGAGCTTACAGAAGATTCATTAGATGGGGGATCGTTCCTCATTAAATTATGATTGTGAATTCAGCTTGAGTGAGATGAGCCAAAGATCACTGGTGTGCTGTCTTCTTGCTGTTGGGAATCATAGTTTTAATTAACGGATGGTTTGTGCATCAAGTCTTGGAGGGCATGTTGCTGCAACTTGATTTAGGTATAATCAGGATTGCTGCTACCTTCTAACTACTCTCTGTAGTAGTCTCTGAATCAGTAGATCTAGCTTTTACAAAAGTAATTTCATAAAAGGTTAGTACTGGCTGTTCTGTAATGAAGCAGCATCCATTCCTCAAACCACAGCCAAGAGTGAGCAGGAGCTTCCTTCCATCCTTCAGATTTTCCTACTATTTAAAGTAATAGGAAAAGAGAATACTATGTATTGGCTACCAACTTAGCTTTTATAAGTGACAGAAATGGTGGTAGCAGGTTGTTTACTTACCTTGATGCACTAGCAAGGTTTCTTTTGCCTTAGAACTATTTCCAAGTAAGAGAGAAATGAGAAAATTTGAAGGGAGGAATGTGGAGCAGAGGAGCATTGCAGAGCTGGGGGATGGCTAGAACAATGAGTGGACTTCAATGTAGAGATGAGCGCTCTGCAGAATCAAAGTCTGCCACCTCCTGTGAATGTTGCTGTGAGGATGTTAGAAAGGGAGCTCAGATAGATGGGTGATAAGAAAAGACAGGAAAAAAAGATATCACTTAGTGAAAAATGAGTAGTTTTATATCAGCACATTGATATAAGTTAGGATTTTAGAAAAGGAATGATACTTAGTAAAAGAATAGGCTACTAGAGGTAAAGTTACTTCGTTTGTCACCTATCATCTTTCTC
Source organism: Nothoprocta perdicaria (assembly GCF_003342845.1). NCBI lineage: Eukaryota > Metazoa > Chordata > Aves > Tinamiformes > Tinamidae > Nothoprocta > Nothoprocta perdicaria. The sequence goes on from NW_020455976.1 coordinate 5,502,983, forward strand.
CCTTCTTTTTCCTATTTTCTTCTCATTCATCTGCCTTTTTCTTTTTGTCTTTCCCCTTGGGGAAGGATGGAGTAGGTCTAGATCTTCAGAGACATTGATTATAAATCTCTCCTAATTTCTTCTCAAAGGCAAGTGATATTTCCCCAAATATTTTTTGTCTTTATTTTGACCAAATGACAGAATGAATTCTGATTCAGTTCTCTGCATGTTTTTCTTTTTGTTCGCTGACCTCAGGATTGAGGGACTCCTTTTCCTGCTTTCTAATGAAAATAATTTCATGAACATCCATTACAGTTTATAGAAACCTTCTTTAACTTAGACAATATTTGTGTTTGAAGTTTGACAAACATCATAGACCTTGGAGGACTGGGAGATATTGAGGCCGGGAGGCACTCACAGTCAGACTAGGCAACTTGTGAAAGCTCTGGAGGTGCTGGCTGCCCTCGGGGTCTGCTCTTGACCATCCCATTTCTTTCTAAGGTTTGGCAATGAGAGTTGCTGAGGAGGCCAGCTAATCTCTACAGCATGTAGCTAATTGTGATTCTACCGTCCATTAAAATGACAATTTAACATCATTCAGACTAGCTTCTCTGTTGCAGATTTTTGGGGGTGTTTGAGTAAATCCCACATTTCAGCATTCTGTTAAAGCTCTACAAATAGTCTCTCCATAGATGTGTATCCCTTATACTATCCTTCATTTTTCAAAATTAACTGTACTTGCCATTTAATAACTTTAATGATCTAAATCCCTCCGTCTCTGATTATATTGGTTCTTCGTCTAAGAATATATCAACTGTGAACTTGCAAATGTGTAGGACTTTTACCTGTATCCCTGCACTTAAGGATGTGTCATCACCTTCTTTATGAACTTCCTGCTGTCAGAGGAGCATTTGACTCAACCCTGAATTCTTCTGACTCCTACAACATTCTCTAGCCTTGTAAATCTGCTCGCTGTCGCCTCTGAGCAGCTGATGTTTAACGCTTTATAACATATTTTCCAGAAACTCCGATTCATGATTTATCTCTCCTAGTCCCCTAAAATCTAAACTTTTAACCCATCCAAACTGAGACAGATGAATTTTGAAAATGCAGCCTTCTCTTTCTCACTCCACCTTGTATACGGTTAGAGACTTTGGGGCTGTGTCAGCGTAGTTCCCTTCCAAAAATCCCCGTGAGCTTTTGCTACGTCTTCTCAACACACAGTGTCTGTGATTGAAAAAAATACAAAACTGCATTCCCAAAATGCTGTTCCTTACTAGGCAAGGATGAACATCTCGGAACGGGAACATTCTGGCTCCTCTCACAACAATAGTGGGTTGCCGAGTTTCTTTCCTCATTCTGTGCAACGACCACATCTGGATTCTTTTCCTTGATCTCCTTTTCGCAGTGCTCATTAGACTGACCTGACTTCTTCCCACCTCTGATTGCATAATTTGGATGCACGCATCGTACACAGGACAAGATCGGGAAAGTCCTACTTCCTGGCATCTTCTCCGTGACTTGGTTATCCTTAGGATGTTTTTTGTCTTCTTTTTGCCATTTCAAAGTAGCTGTTGCTTCTTATGAAACAGATGCATATAGAATGTATATATTTTTTTTAAGTACACTGTAAGAGAAGAAGTTAAAATGCACATTTATTTATCCAAAAGCCTGGAGACGGCTTGAATATATATAAGCATCTTTAACAAAAAAAAAAAAAAAAAGAAAAATGTGTTATTGACTTGATATTATTAGAAAGTATTATTATTTGAAAAAATCTGTCTAAAAATCACTTTAGCTACTAAAGAATGTTAATACTTACATGACCGGAAGCAATAAATAAATAAATAAATAAATAGATAAATAAATAATTTAAGCACAACTTATCTTGCATCCTCAATATAGGCATGTAAGTAATAGAAATCAAGCTTTGTGGAACATGGATTGATACATAATGATGTATATATATAAATAAATATTATATATTATGATAGATTATTATGGGGAAATAAGGATATATTCAAGAGCATAGAGCAACACTAGAAGTAATCATTGTCTTTTGGGTGTATCTCAGTTTAGAGGAGGAAGACTGTGTGCTAATTTTTGCCTAAAAAGGAGGTGGGGGGGAGCATCTTAGTTCTTCCAATTATTCAGTGTTTTGGAATGAGAAATTTTATATTTTTCTTGCCAAGTCTCTCAGAGGTGATTGTGTAGGACCCAAAACACAGCATTGTTACCACATTTTTGCAGCAGTGAAGAGGCTGCTTTCCCATCCTCTGTTCAAGTAGCTTTGAGGCAGAAAATACTCAAGGTTGTAAAATTTGGCTTTCCAGTTTCCTTTCAGTGCTTGTTAATGAAGTTATTTGCTTAGAATTTCCTTTTCTTTCTGTTCGTCACAGCACAGTTTAAGACTGTGATAATCAGTGTCCTGAAATTTCTTGCCCTGTCTCAGTACATAGTAATGTAAAAGCTGCTTCTTATTCTGTAATTTTAGAACATTGTTTTATGTCACTTTGGGAGTTTCTGTTAGAAAAGATGGCATCACAGTCATTCATAGGATTTCAGACATTGATATAATAAATGGTATCCAAGAATATCCAAGAAGGAATGGACAAACCCCAAATAATCGGTATTGTTAAAATTCCATAACACAGTTGCTGGCAACATGCAGCACCCCTCAGTTTGTGCACAGGCCTTAATTCATGCAGCTTCCCTGCAATATATCTTTCACATAACTGTAGTAGCATCGTCAATGTTTTAAATTATAACTAGTCTCTACGGTTCTATACTAGATAGAAATTCTATACAGTACTGTTGGACTAAAAGCATGAATCTAGCACAGAAATGAGGGTTTGAATATTGGAGTCCTGGGGAGCTTTGAGATGTGATAGCATCAGAGAGCAATGGAGTCAGGTTTGTGCTTAGCTGTGTCGTGGGTTGATGCTGCTTTTTGTCCTGTCCTGGGCACTTTCAAGTTGCAAAGCAAGCAAAGATGCATGTTTTAATATCATCTATACGCCTCAACTTTTTGTTTGTTTTTTAATACTTTGGTTTAGCCATCTTGACCTTCCCACTGACAAGCAAGTTTTTCCATCATCAGTGAAATTTCCAGGAGTAGAACAAGGATGTAGAAAGGATCTGTTGATAAAGGTGTCAATTTATGTTTGCAAAGTTATTGTGAGATTATGTTACCTCCGTTATGTCTCTTTGTTCAACTTATGTTGTTATTTGAGCCCCAAAAAGGCCAAAGATCATCAAGTAAAGTGCATGTAGAGTAAAGCTGCTCCTGTAAAATTGATGATCCGTCCAATTATTTATCTGTAGAGGCTGCTGGGAAGAAATGCAACTATCTCGGTTCTCAGACCCCTCTGCTAGTTTGAACTTCATGGCTGAAGGTTTAATCCCTAAGTGTCATATCAACAATTTATTCTGTGATATTCTGGCTGACATGTTCTCCTTCCTTATTTATTGATGTCTTCAGTCATCGACAATGAGAGGAAAATACACTGTTCGTCAAAGTGATGGTGTTTTACCCTCACTTACAGCTGATGCTGCTGTCACGTTGATGGTTGGAAAATAAACTCAATCATTATAAAAAGCTAGGAGTGTGCACTTGCCAGTGACAGGAAAAAGATGAAAAAAAAAAAAAAAAGCCCTACAGTAACTTGCTTAAAATTGGTGGAATAAAAATAGAACTGTTTCCTATAAAGATATTTTGAGCTTTGTTTGTGAAATGCTAGCTATTTCAGCAATTTATTTTACATTTCTTCCTTTGAAAGCAAATCAACTCCTCAGACTCCTTTACATCTGTACACAAGTGCGTGTAATTTTTAGAAATAAATATTTGTCATTATTCCACCTCCTGCTACTTGGTTAGTAATTTGCTGGGTTTTTCCCTGTTTTTCCCTCTATTTTAAGGCGTTGGGGCTTGTTTTTTTTCTGCTGAAATTACACTGAATGCATATATCTCTTTGTGTATTCCCGTATTTTAAGTGCTTTGATGAAAAACAAGCTCAGTGTAGTTGCAGCCAGTAAGTCCTTTGACATGCAAGCATACACAAGGCTCTGTCTCGATTCACTTTTAGTCTACCATTTGCACGGCACCTTAGAGATATTTTAGCTCAGAAACCACATATCTTACCACATTTCACCTTTGGGAGGCATTGTATATACAGCTAAAAGTAAAGAGCAGCAAGCCAAGAGGGACAAGATAGCATAATGAGGATGTCAATTTGTGGTCAGATATCTGAGGAAATATTTATCTTACTTGTACTGTACTTGGCAACAGATAGAGAAATTTATATGTAATGCATTTCCTTAGACATTCTGCATTTCCTTAGACATTATACATGCTGGCAGAATGTATACCTTGTGTTAAATGCAGTTAGCAAAATATTTGCTTGTCTCAGGTTTTAAAAGTTTGATGTGATTCTAATTTGGATTATATCCTAAAAAGGGAGCACTTAAATAAAGCCTGAAATATTCGTGTTTGCACTAGTAGCATATTGGCAGTATTTTTTACTGCATTGTTTGCTTACAGCTCTTTAAATAATCACATTTCAAGATGCAATGCACTCACCAGAATGAAAGCAAAGCGTGATTTCTGTTGTTTGCAGGGGGGGAAAGCACTTTTTTTAATAGTATGTTGTGTTTTGGAAATATATCTGGCCATGCAGGCTGACTGTGCACAGGAATCCTGCTTGTCTCACCCTGGCTCTGTGTCCTGAGGCAAGCTGCAGCTTCTTGCCTCTCTTTCCCCATCTGCAAAATGGGAATGTTATAACTTATTTTTCTCCCTCAGGGAGAAATATAGGGAGGATCACTTAACGTTTCTATAGAGCTTTGAAGATGAAAATCTCTACGTTTGCTGCTGTTATTTCAGTCTAAGAGAAGCATCTGACTAAAGCTGTTTAAAGAGGAAAGTTTTGGCGTCTTGCGTTGTCTTTGTACCGTATCTCGAGGCCTGGATTCCTCTCACTGCTAGAATTTTGCAACCTTTGGTTCAGTGTAAGCTATAGAAGCAAACAGCCAGTATACAAATGGTGATGCCAATAGACAAATGCATATGCATGCTATTAAAAATGTCACGAGATCCCTTACAGCCTGCCAGAAATAGGCTCTGGTAGGGGCAAGACAGGCACCAGTAGCTGCCTTAGCCTGAGATGGCTGGGCATTTAAAAACATCTGTGGTTAAAGCTGAGGAGGAGAGACAGATGTTTCCTCTGATATGGCTTTTCCGTATCCTTAGAAGCGTAAGTATTAGTTAAATATACTAGGTTATAGATACTAGTGTTTTAGTAAAGGCTGCCCAGCTTTCTTACTAAAGCAAGGAGTAGGCTTAAAAAATGTGTGGCAAGTGTGAACATCCAGCATGTAGAGCAAGTTTGAAAGACTTTTGGCCTTTGTTTCTCAGAGCAAAATTTAGCATCGGTTCCCAGGGTCCAGGAAATCTCAGTGGGTTGCAAGGGGACAGCTTCTGGTTTTAATGACACTTCTTCAGTTTTATGTTGCTTGGCAGACTTAAAATTTACTATAATGATGTCTTCTTCCTTGCAGTTAGGAGGAGTGATTAGGCTATCATATGTATTATGTGCAGTTCTTTTTTAGCTTTGTTACAATCTAAACTGGCATTTTGAGGCCTTAGAGTCACAAACTATATTTTTCATTATTTAAATTTTGATTTTTTAATGCAGAACAGATTGGACAGGAGATGCTGGAAAACCTCAGCCATGACAGAGAGAAGATCCAGCGTGCTCGGGAAAGGGTAAGTTTGATAGTAAATAATTGCTGGTCTGGAATTTTATTTGCTTTGGGCAAATTCACCGTGCATGCAAAAATTAGCCGGCATATTGATTAGATTTTTAAATAAATCAGCTGTTATCACTATCACCGTCTGCAGTGATGTAGTTAAAGAGTGTTTCATATTGGCCCAGTCCTACAGAGCTTCTCTCACAGGTAGTCACACTGAAGGCAAGAACATGAAACCCACTGGTAGAAACAAGCTCTCTGTCCCCGATGTCGCAGTCAAATCTACTTCTGCCCTTTGAAGGATTTTCTGCAGTGTCTGTTGCACGGACTTCTGTGGCTTTCCACAAAACAAAGCAGTTCAGTGTTGTAATTTAACTTTTAATAATTGATCAAGCCCACTCTTTGTAGCTGCCAAGAAAATTAACTGCTAATAATTGCCTCCTTAGGATATTTGTGCAGTGATTTGGTATGAGAAAAATGCAGTAAGAAAGAAAATTAGTATTGAGTGATAGCTTCAGTCTTGCTATTTTAAAAGGCAGTTTTAAACTCCCACCAGCTTAACAGAAGGAAGTTTGGGGCTGATATTATAAAAATATGCATGTTAAACCAATTTGTAATTTGTGGCTTTAGATATGCATGTGTTACCTGAGTCAGGAAAACCTGGGTTCGCTCTGACAGAGGGTCAGCTAATGGCATTTCAGAACATGGGAGGGGGACATGTGTGACACCATCTCTTCCAGTCAGTGCAGAACAATGATTCTTGTCCATAGGACAAGTCTGCAATGTCGGAAGCAGTATTAATCCTGCTCATGGAAATATAGGCTGGCTTAACACTGGACTGTTAAGTTGCCACCTTTTTCTCAGTTTCATCACTTCTTAAATAGAGTGGTTATCCCTTCCCCTTGAAAATGGCTTTAAGATCTACTTGTGAAGAATCTTTATTTTCATTTTTTAAGAAAGATAAGAGATTCATTATTAGGAAAAAAATACTTAACTTTCTAGTCCTCGTCACTGCCCTGCTTTGCATGCTGGATAACAGCTTTCTCTGCGGAAAGCAAGAAAGTCAAGGACCTTTTTGACCACAGAAATATCTAAGGCTACTGGCTGTCTAGTGTCCCACATGTGCAAAGTTTCTTGCTGTTGTTTCTGTCTCTCCTGAATCTTGTTTTGATGACAGAAGGGAATAAGAGTAGGAAAGGAGCTGTGGTTAAAAATATTGAGGAGAAAAGGGACCTAGATAGAGCATAATGAGATTTGTTTTACAGACAGGAGTCTCAGTCTTGAGAGTAAGACCTGCTTGGGGAGCCTCCTACCACACAATCGTTCACAGTTGACCGAAGAGAGCAGAGGTTTAAAGACAATGGCCACAAAACATGTCTCTGTGCTGAAACCTTTTGGAAGTTTGAGCCTCCAAATCCTTCCGTCAAACCAGAGGAGAAGTTCTTTGTTTGCATTCTCTCCAATGGAGTGAGAAGGAGCTTTCCTGTTTTATGAGTGAAGTCAATATTTATTTCTGTGTGAAATAACAAGTGGCAGCTTCTTAAAGTGCAGCTCTGTGAACGCAGACAAGATAAGATATCTGTGTAATTTTTGTCTTATGCCGCCTCCATGGAGATCTTCTTTACTCTGCAGAACTGAAGAGGATGCCCGGTAGCCCGTCCCATCCACCCATAGAACACGTCTAAACTTTGGACTAAGAGATTTGCCTCTTCTGTTCAGATTTCTGCTCACAGTATTTCAGCAAGATCTCACCAAAGCTCCTAACTCCTCCAGAACCAGAATTGACTCTGTTTGTGATATTTTATCCAGAGTGCTGAACAGATACTTTCCTTAGTGTCCAATTTTGCAAAGCTAAATCATCTTACAGGCTTATAGCTGACCACTGCCACTTAAGACTCCTGTATCTGTCTCAGGGAGTTTTTTTTGTCTGAATATCTTTGACTAGTAAAGCTTCATATGACAGCTTTAATGAGGCATTTTCTGTCAGAAGATATGATCTATACCAGTTGCTTTCTCACATCCTGGGCATGAGCTACTTTAAATCATTAAATATAGCTAAATCATTAAATATAGCTGAGGGATGTGAGCCAGTATTATTCAGCCAACTTTACAGGCATCTGTCTCATTTCTCCTCCCCTCATCACATCCCCAGTGACTACTAAGTCTGAAATGCTTTTCTGTTTCTATCTGGACAAGTAAACCCTAGGCAAAGGAGGTGAATAACACGTATCCCTTTCTGCCAAAATCCTCAGCAAAGTTGGAGAAAGAGAAGTACCATTCTGATGACTCTCCAGTTGTCAGTATAACCTTTCCGTTGCAGTTCCTTCTGCCTGAACAGTCTTTTTTTCAATGGCAAGACCTGTAAGCTACATGAAGCAAGATTAAAAAATATATGTATGTGTATTGCAATTCGTCCAAAGACCTCGTCATACATGGAAAGTCTCAAATTGCAGGCTTTTACTTTGTGCCACTTAAGATTTTTTGTTTGAAGGATTTGGGAAAGATCTCCATTGGAGTCACATGGCTGGGCCTGTCCAGAATGTCCATGCTCACATGTGCAGTCAGAGATGATTTTGATTAACCTTTTTTTTAAAATCCCAGGAATGAGAGTGTTTCATCAGTGCATAGTACCTTTACACTTAATACATGGAAGCATCGTGTTATCAACCAGGGGAACAAACTTTTAGAAGTTTACTTTGTGAAAATTTGAACTCTTTTCCTATGAGGAATATTTAATTGTTAAGTGTCTGTGTAGTTCTGTTAAAGTTCTCCTGACAGGAGTGTGAATGAAAAAAAATACTAGAGATAACCTGTGGTGTTTGGAATAAATGAAGATGTATTATGCGTTTTACATATGTACTAACATCCATGAACAGGAATTTGCTAACTACATATAGAAGTCAATAGAGAGGGTAGAAGCTCTGCTACAAGAGTCACATAAGTTAAATGGATTATACACAATTCTAAAAGAGGCAACATTTTGGGATAAAGCCTTAACTTAAAGTATAAAGTAAACAAGATATCATCATCAGGTTCTTTTCCATTTTTTTTTCTCAATATGATTTTTTTAAAGGAGCTTTTCTACAAACTATGTAGATTTGTCTTTGCTAATGTCAAAGCATCTTCCGAAAGGTTTTTACTGCAGCATTTCTGTGAAACAAGAAAGTGCCCCAAGGAATCTACCATTTAACAGGTTAACATGCCACCAACTCTTTGGCTTATTATTGCAGAGCAGTGATACTGATAAAGAAACTATAGAGGAGCCACCATTATATTTATTTCTTAAATAAAACCAAACTTGTGATTTGAATTGGTTTTCTGTCAGTGCAGGAAGAAAAGATTGGGGATTTTTTAGCACTCTCCTGAGTTGTAGAGGTGTGTATGTATTTGTTATTTTTGCCTTCTCTTTTGCCCTTTTTTTTTAACCGTAGAAATATCAGGTCTTCGTGCTTAGAGGACTTTGTAAAACCTCTAAGATTCAAATTCCCCTTCCTAACTATCGGTACTGATTCTAGCTGTCAGGTAGAATCCTGCAGCAAAAAGAGGAAAGTTAGGATCAAACATACAATGGTAAAAGGGAGAGAGCTACTTTTCTGTAAAAAGGGAGAAGAGCCCCAAGTGTTAAATGCTTCTTTATGAATAATAAAAGAGCAATGTAAAGAATACATTTGTACTTCAGATTCCCTTCTAGCATGAATAAGAACTTGACTTATTAATCAGACTTTTTAAAAATTATTGTGACATTTTTTATTCTTTTGCTTGTGTCAAATTGGGCTAAATTACTCTTCTGGAACTTGAATTGTCTGGATGAATCAGGAAAAATCGGAGGAATGGCTCTCCAGGACGTGGTGCTCATCACTGTCCCATCAAGGCTGCTAACTCTAGAGGTCTGAGAGTCCCTGCAGGCCTTTGTATTGAATAGAGTTTTGCTAACAGCAAGTTCTTCTAATGTCTTTCAGGCTCAGCTTCTGCTTGGTATTGCCTTAATCGTGTTTACATTAAACTCTGTTATACTAATACATAGTTTTTACATGAACAAAAACAAAAAAAAATTGTACTAAAGGTTGCGTGCCATTGATTGCAACTACTGATTTCAGTAGTAAGCATTAAATTTGGTAGCAAATATTTATACTATCAGTCTCCAAAGTAGAAAATCCTTTTAATAATACTGCTATACTAATATTGAAGATAAAATAGTGATTTGTTATGATGAAGGTGATTTGTTATTGGAAGATTGCCACTTTTCTTGGCAGTGTTACTCTTTTCATGGATTTATAACCCAGGATGTGTTTTGTCTTCTACAACAAAGTTTCTTTAATAAGTAAAGTAAAAACTTACTCATTAAGAAACTAAGATAATCCTTTCAATCGGAGTTGATAATGGAGAGATAAATATGTAAATATTCAGGTATCATAAGGAGAAGCATATTTATATTTATGTACATGTAGCTGTGTTTCTGGGCATGTTAGAAACAGTGGTGCTTACTATTTTATTACTGGCAATCATTTACAGGTTTTGATGTTCTGCTGGTTCCAAGAGCTTTTGAATATCAAAAGATGTCTCTTCTTTAGTTAGCAGTAGCTAAAGAGGCAATAGGAGAGTAACTCTGTTATTCCTATATACTGTAATTCATCATTTCTAGACCTCCTTTTGTAGGAGACTAATAAACATAAAAAGAAAAGGGAGTTTTTATTCCTTTTTATTAGAGAAACAGAAATGACTATTCTTTCTTCATATGAATTTAGTTTTGTATATAGCTTCTCTTAGTTTCTTCGATTACCTTGTTTTATTCAGTTGGGCAGTTACCTATTTTGCAAGATTTTTTTAGAGAGCTCTAGAACCAATCCGTTAATTCAGTTCATCTTTACATGGTTAAGTACATACTATTTACATATTCTTATAGCTTGCATAGTCAACATTCATAAAGTATTTGGGCTGCATTTCAGTGATGACCAGTTGAAAGTCGACACAGGTGGCATTGGTAAGAGGCAGTATGGGCTTATTTCTTTTACACAGAGCAGTAAAATGACATTGTTCTGTTGTACTGCTTTTTCTTTAAACCTAGTGTCTTTGAAAAGCAAAGAAAGAAAGATGTGTTTGTTTCTCTTTTGGTAAAGCATCAGGCACAGAGCACATGGCTCTACCTTCATCCCTTGATGCGCTCACTAATATTCAGAACCCATACGGATGCACACATCCGTGGGAATTATGGACAGCAATCTATATAGCTTCTGCCTTCAACACTTTATTTGTAAAGCTTTGCTCTGTAATCTGGTTCATCTTTGTTGCCTCAGTGTTGTGCTTTCCATAGGTTTCATCTTTATTTAAATGAAAAGCAGATGAAACCTTTTTAAATATCAGAGTTTAGTGGATATCTTGCATGTAAATTTGTTGTGAGCTAAAACAGAGGTAGATTGAATCAAATGACAGCAGCAGTGTCTGTTCTTTGTACTGAAGGGAGTACATGGGCCTTTTGATTTTAACAGGACTCTTTTCTCCTCAGCTCAGAGAAACAGATGCAAACCTGGGGAAGAGCTCTAGGATCCTGACAGGAATGTTGCGAAGGTAAGGCCAAGGTAGGGACACATCTCTTCTTTTTTCCCTCTCTCCCTCTACACCTTTATTTTTAGCTTAAATCCAACCTCAGCATTTTGCTGACTTGCTTGACTTTTTTCACGCCAGCTGCTGTATAGAATTTGTTCAAATGAATGCTGATAAAAAAGCAGACATGGTTAGATAAAAGGTTTTATCACAGCTAAAGAAAGAATTTTCTGCAGACTGAGGGATTCCGTCTTTTTCCATCATTTATCACTTTTTCTTCTTTTTTATTTGTTTTTGTTGGCATACTGTTCTAAAATTAGGCTTTATGATAATGATAATGACTCCTGAGTTTTTTCGGGATCTCAGTGTTTTCAGTTTTTTTACATGTTAGTTTTCATGTGAGATAGTTTGTAAAAGCGTTAGGGCAGTGTAAATTTGCACGCAGAGGAAAAAGATAAGATGATCCATTCTGTTTGAAAGGACTGGGCAGACACACTGTCAAACCTTGTGCTTTTAACATATTTCTTCCATGTTTGAATGTTATGAAAATTACAGTTAAATTACCTGGGAAGGAAACATTAGGAACTTCCTAAAAATCTATCTGGGATTGCACTGAGGGAAGTTACCCAGCAATTACCAACCACCTTGAATTTACATCAATGCCTTTCCAAACAGCCTTTTTGAATTAGTGATATCTCTGGATATGTGTACTTTTTACTTAATAAAGCAGCACCCAAGTGTCTCTGTGATGTCTAAGTTTCTGTGCTGTTATTCAGCTTCTTAAAGAAGAAAAGCCTCACTCTGATAAGTGTGTATTAAGAGGTATTGGATGCTATGAAACACATTTTTAAGGGACTTTGTAGAATCCTCGGAAGAGTTCAGTATGAAATTACCTTTCCCAGGCTTTTTACATTGCATGTATTTGCTTAATACATTTTCCTTAACAAAAACAAAACAAAAACAAAAAAAAGACATTTTAGCATAGTTTTTCTTTTACCACTTGACTTGGAAAATATCAAAACCAGAATTTAATAAGTTGTTCTTTAGCAGAGGCCTTATCTTTTCATAACTCTCCTCAGAAAAAAAAAAAAAAAAAGCTTTGTTAGTTCCTTGCATACAGAGTTGACAAAGGTTAAGATGCCTGACCTTCGTGCCTTCATTCCATAGCTTTCTTACAATTCCAACTCTGAACCGTAACATATAAAATTCTCTGATTAAGAGTAATATGTAAATGACACAAGCTAAATTCAAAATCTATGGAGAAAGGAAGTGGCAATTGAAAGGGATGGTTCAGTGCTTGTAGACAATCAAAATAAAATATAAAAAAAGAAAGAAAGAAAAGACACAACCAAGCCCAAGTCTCCCCAGGAAGGGCCCTGCGACATGAGCTGTAACGAATATTCTGCATATGTCTCCATTTTGTCAAATCTCATTAAAGGGGTTTCTTGCTTTATGTCAATTGAGCTGTCCAAAAATCATTCATCATTTTAGTGTAAAAAAAAATCATGCAGTTATTTAAATAATATCATATTAATGTTAAAGTTCAGCTGTCACTTAATAGTATGGCTTAATCAGACATAGCATTTAGGAAAAATAGTTTTTTCGGGCTTTACTTGGCTTTCAGGTTGGCAGATTCAAATAAGGATTTATGGGTTTCTAAACCAATGTATTCTTTCCATGTTTATGCTTGAGGTACCTCAGCCTTTTTTGCAGCACCCTGTAGTCTGTTATTTTCAATAAAATAAAGTATCTCCTCATATTGCGTTTGAATACATTTGCAAGTAATTTGGAGAAGCTGAAGCAAAAACATATGCTGCAACCTTTGACTTTGTTTTGTGTTTGGGAATCACAGTTAGGAGTCCTAGTTTATAAGTGTTCCATAAACTAAATGAAAAATACGATCTTTCTGAAATGTACTTGGGGTCTTGTTTTCAGACAAAAGGATTATGCAGTGAGACGCCAACATGGCATGTTTCTGTGTGCCAGAAGGGCACCAGGTTTGCTTTTTCTATGGCAAAACTGCTGAACTGTTACTCAACACTGGGATTTAGATTCAGTTCAGGTAAAGAAATTCCTGGACATAGATGCAGTTTGCTGTAAAAGATTCCCAAGATGTTATTTAAAAACACATAATAGATGGACTCCTTGGTGAATTTAATTTGCTTTATGACTGCTGGGTAGAAGTGCCTAGTTTTCCCAGCTTGAGAAGCTCTGAAATGCTGTTCAGTCATAAGAAAAATCGTAAAATACAAAAGCGAAGAAATCAGCACAAATTAGATAAATCAAATGCAATGTCAGAGAAATAATTACCGCAAATTGGCAGTTTGTGCCCTAATTCCACTCATTTCACTAAATGACACACAATGTTTCACTTTAATTTAGGAACAACGGTGAAGGACTATATTTCGCATTATTATTTTACAGAAAAGGTAGTATTAAGTTAAACATTGTTCAATGTAGTTGCCAAAGCCACACGTATATTTGCAGATATTCTTGAGTTTGTATGCTGGACTAGAAACCTATGTATCAAATGAATGCGTCACTACTATTTTTGCTGCACAGAATGGGTAAATTCTTTTTAATTGGGCCTGATATATTGGTTAGATATTTAGATAGGCAGGATTCTTAATGAGGGCTAAATTACTCCCTTTGAGGGACTTTTTGTGTATTTGTGTGTAAAATATTTGTATGTTCTTGATGTAGGGAAGAGGAAGAAAAATGGGAACAGGTTTTATGAGTTGGTCTAGTCAGTAGTAGAAAAAGGACAGATCTTCCTGTCCTTGTTAGTTGCTCTAGCAGCTTGAATTAGCCAGATTTGTGTATTGGAATTTGTTATCTGACAGTATTTTTTGTATATTTTTAAGGAGATTGTTTTAGAATGAACGTTTTAAAATGTTCTCACTTTGAAATATCTTTTCCCTGCATTCTCAAATATACCTATTTTTTCTGTATACAAATCTTCTGAGACTCCTCTAAACTGGTATGTTACACTTATGGCATTTCATTACTAGGGTAATATCAGCATTTTGATAGGAATTTTTGAAAGTCTGTCAAGTGAAGGAAGAAAATAAAGCAAAATGAGGACATTAATCATCTGCTTTTACATGTAACTAGATTTCTGGGCATCTCAACATATTATTTTATGATTTCTGTTTAATATTGTGGGACTATAACAGAAGCTCAGTATAGTTTTGTTCACAGAATTTTCAAATGATAAATTCTAGCATAAGGAAATGGCAACTTTCATGATCATCTGTGATGTTGCCATCTCAAACATCTACCCCTTGGCCTCTACCCCATTGTGAAGTGGGAAGCACACAGTGTGTTAGAAAGAGGCAGAAGATAATATTTTCTGAAACCTACTTGGTCTTTCAGAAAGGAATATCTCGTTTGCCTGTATCCTAAGCCAATAGCCTAGAAAAGCTTTTAAGAAAGGAATTTGGACGGTCTCCAAGCCACATACAGCCCAGTGGGAAACAAACAAATGTAAAAAGAACCATATAAAAATTTCAGTAGATTTGAATCTTTATCCCATTAGCAGATATATTCTACCTATCCCCCTCCAAACAACAGGAAAATATTTTAGAAAAATATCTACTGCCCTGCAGAATAACGTTTTATTCTGTCTGGCTCAACAAGAATTTCTGATGCCAAAACTCTATATTTTATCTACAGATTTTCATCTTCTGAGTTGTTGCACTCAATGCATTGCAAAGATATGAACACATCTGCTGTTATAAAAGGGGCTTTCAAAAAAAATAGGCACTAGCTTCAGCTGATGCAAAGAAAGCAATAAGCATTCAGCTCTCAGGTGATGTATTATATGACCTGCCAACATCTGCATGACCACTGTGACCGCAACCAGAAACATGGAATGCCTCCCCCTCCATGTTAATGGTGTCATACTTCTTCATTCTTCTTTCCAGGAAAATTCTGGTATTCCTACCTTTGAATTCCAACAGTCTACAATCCCCACAGTTATTTTTCAAAATTTCAGAGAATCACAGAATAATTAAGATTAGAAGGAACCTCTACAGATCATCTAGTTCAACCACCTGCTCAAAACAGATGTAATCAGGTCAGATTGTCCTGATGGATGCCTTTGGGGTAGGAGAGTCCACAGCCTCTGGGCAACCTGATGCAACAGTTGACCACTCTCACTGTTAAGAAATTGTTCCAGGTTTCTAATTTAGATTCCCATGGCACAGCTTGTGTCCATTGCCTCTGGTTCTAAGTGTTTTAGAATCTACCAGCAGAGTTTAATCAGGGTTGCACTCATTCCCAGCAGTTCTCAAATGACTTCAACTGTTGTGAAAAAACCTCAGTGATCATTAGGTAGAGGTGAGACTCCATGTAAGGAGAACCTGTGAACAAGAGGTGAGGTGCTCCACTACCAGCCAAAGACTTGATGGGATGGTGAGGAAGCAGTGGATCTGTAAGGATTATTTTTGCTTTTTTGTAACCCCATAAATGTAAAAATTTCATTGTATTCTGTTCTGCCTTCTTTCTTTGCTGGCAAGCCCACATTTTCATACACAGAACAACAGCAAGAAGGACATGTTCCTGTTGAGACAAACTGAAACAAATGCTGAGAGAGATAACACTGTCTTTTTAACTACCCCTACCTTGATTTTCCCTATCAGTCTCTTTTTGCACACCAAAAAGATCCATAACAACCTTTTTCTTTTTTTTTTAAACTAAAGCCTATTTCAATGGCACTAATAAAGCAGTGACTGCTGAATTTCTGCGGTTGTTGGTGGAAGGTCTTCCTATAGCAGAAATTTAGAGAGAAGTTTAGTTTGAAAGACGTTTAACATGCAGTTACCTTGCCTTGTTCTTGCACTAAAAGAGAAATTCCCCTTTCCAGCAGAAACTTTACATGTTTGGTGCCAAGCCAAGAGGAGTTTGAGTAAAAATTGTTTTAACAGCTTTTTGGTATATAAATATATTTCTATTTTTATCTCAAGATGTATTTCTACTCTGAAAAATGATTGAAATGATAAATCCTTTTGCAATATGTCTGTTCTGTGTTGAATGTTTACAGCTGCAGTTGTTTACTTCAGTAATTTAGGTCTTGATTCAGGACATTTAAGCATATGGTTAACTTAAACCAGAGGCACAATTCCCTCAACTTCAGGGAGACTGAATAAGGAGGGGAATAAATGACAGAGTCATTCTTGGTCCTCTCTTAGAGCTCTTACTGTGCTCTTTGCTCAAGGCTTCTTCGTAGTATTTCTATTGTTAAATGGGAATCATAAAATATATATGATGCATTATAGTATTTGTTACTGTTAGTGGAAGTCTTAACGGTGTTTTTTCAATTTGCTAACTTTGATTTTTTTAACATAGTTATTTGAGTACTATATTTTTGTACATATTTAAGTTTGAACATGCAAATAATCTTTATCCATTGCGGAGTGTTCACCCTTTTCAAAATGAAACTGTTCTGTGACAATGTAAATCAAAACACAGTCTTTAGATAAGGAACATTTAAGTTTGTTATTTGAGAATAAATCTAAGCACTAATTAGTATTGAATAGCACTTTTCCCCTAACTTTAAAAAGTAAGTTTATTTCTTTGTTGAAGTGATAGACAAAACATCTGGAAAACATAAATGTAATGTCAGCAAAATTCCTGAGAGCAAACATTCATAATTAGGAATTCAACCAGAAAACGTGTAAACTTTGAAACACTGCAGATAAAGGGACACACTTATTTTGGAAATAGAGAGGTGCACAAATATGTTTGAATGGTGAGAATTTTGACATAAAGGTGAGATGGAGTGCATTCCCTACTCCTAATTTAGATATGGCATGAACTTTCCTGTGTAAGATGCTGGTCTTTATTAATTAACTAAGAGCCATTTTCTACAACTTGTTAATCTTGGACAATGTTCTGTATGTTTGGAAATGACAAAATGCTGTTGAAAAGTTAGACTCAGATTCTACTTTCACTCACTGCTAGAGATACTTTCAGTTTGTGCATCACAGAAGGTGCAAAAGTCTTTTGAGATGTATAACCGGCACAGCTACCAAAAGCAGTAAACATGAAGAATTATGAGCAATATATTAAAGATACCAAATTCCTTACAGTGTAGGACCAATTTCAACTTTGCAAGCATGCAGCTGTGCTTAATTTAATGTTACCCCATCCTTTACAACCTTTCACTTCCAGTAGACTACATGATGCAGAGTTATGTTTACTCCAGACCTGGAAAAAAGAGGAGCATGTTGATTGATCTTTACATTTTATAACATAAGTGCATAGGATAAAATAAAGACTTTGCTGTAGTCTTTATTGAACAATTTGTGTTGCAGCCTTGGTTTTTTTTTTTTTTTAGATTTTTGGAAAGCTTTTCTCATGTGTCCAGCTGTCTACACTAAGTCCGTCATGAGTAAGGGTCTCAGCATTTTTCAGACAAATTTTCTAATTCTTTTTTTTCTTTTTTTTTTTTTTTATTAATATACAATGGCCTTTATTCTATACTCTCCATTCCCTCTTTTATATCATGTGGAATTAGTATGTCATTTGCCCCCCTCCATCTATTAGTGTCCAACTGAACATCTGGTAAGGACATTATCTAAAGCACAGTTGTGTTTCTGAAGGAAAGCAGGGTCCCAATGGAGAGTTGCCCAGGCTAGTCCTACACTATATAAACCATAACTGTAAAGCATCGAAGTAGGCTAGTAAAGCATCATAAATATCATGTAACCCTTTGTGATAGTTCTGTATATTGAGATATGGTTACTATCATGAAGCATCTAAAGCCTAAAAAGGTTTGCAGTACTTTGTGTCATGAGTGAAACAAGGGTATTTCATAGCCAGCAATGTCATGTCTGGACCTCAAGAGATATGCCATCACATACTTTCATGAGAAGGCATGGTTCATATCAGTAGATCAGTGCAGTGTTTTCTTGCAGTAGTTCTAAGTAATGTTCAGTTGGCTGAATTCTCTCTGACATGACAATAGTGGATGTTGCAAAATTGTTTTGAATGTGGTTAGATTGTTTACGTGATGCAGAGCGAAGTAGGGATCCCATTAGCATAAACTGACATTGACAATTCCTAAAATAATGGGAGACAACTCTTGAGAAGTCAGCGAAGCCAGACTTCTTAAGGCCCTCAATAACTGTCACCCTATAACTGTCACAGAACAATATGTCCCTAAATTTCACACATTCTGTTTGCTGTGGGGTGTTTTAAACCACTAATTTATAATGGTTTATAATTTCTGATCACAGACCTACA
Source organism: Nothoprocta perdicaria (assembly GCF_003342845.1). Lineage (NCBI taxonomy): Eukaryota > Metazoa > Chordata > Aves > Tinamiformes > Tinamidae > Nothoprocta > Nothoprocta perdicaria. The sequence continues at coordinate 5,521,499 of NW_020455976.1, forward strand.
TAATGTCTTGCTACGTGGCTATTCCATTTTAATCCGCAAATTTGCCCAAAGGGAAATGGAATCATCATCTTGGAACCTCAGAAAAGTTCATCCCTTTGTCTCAAGGCAGGACCAGCTGTCTCCATATCAGTCCTGACAGATTTTCATCTGACCTGACCTGCAGTGTTGAATGTTCCTTATTTTCTCAAATGTATATTCCCTGGTTTTCCTAATGTTTAGCCCTTTCCCTGAGTGGACAGAGTGCTTTTATGTGCTCATGTGTTTGAAGAGGTTTCTGTGCTCTGTCATGGCACTGCAATAATTTGGGCTGTGGAAAATAATTTCTGCTGAGCTTTTCAAGAATTAGAGAATGGGGGTAAGAGTGTACAGAACTAAACTATGATTTCCAGTTTTCATCAATCCAAATCTTTTGATGGGATTCTGGAGTGTAAAACTGGAAGAATTTAGTAGTGCAAATTCTAGAATTTGAGCCTCTTCAGGCAGTAGCTTAATGTGTACATAACAGATCTTTGGAAATATAGACACCAAAATTAAAACATTCCTATGATGCTGTATATCTTCACCAAAACCAGGCTATATGCTAAATTGGCTAAAAGTAACATTTGAAACCTAAATGAGATTGACAAAATACCAAAAGCTAAATTTTGTGGCACTTACAAGTTTTTAAGAAAAAAAGCCACAATATTGTTGGACCTCAGAGTTTTTAAAAATATTTCTTCTTGTCTATCTGGTATTTGGATGGGGAGTGGTGTTTTATGACTTAAAACTGTCATGATATCAGAATCCTGCCCTATCTGCTAATCTTTCAGAGTAGTTTACATTCTAACCTGTAGGGACAGGTCTGAAATTGGGCTATATGCAAGAATACCTGTTAGATGAGTGACCAGCTATTTGACCAACTAGTTTTGGGGGAGAAGGGTGTGCCTGTGAGTGGGAGTGTTTTGTTGTTGTAGTTTTGCAAATAAGGCCATAAATGATGACTGTAAGAAATCAACAGCTAAGGAAAAACATGATCACTTAGCATTTGTTACAGATAAATTAGTGCTGCTGTGGGACAAGAGCAAAACTGAGGGAGAATTTATATCCTTGCATAGCATGTAATTATGTTGTATTGGACCTTTTAAACTCCGCGGAAGAAATGTTCACACATAGCTAACCTGCTGAGCATCTGTCTGAAGAATAACAAAATCATGAATTAGAAAGTGTGGTCTTACAATGAGAGATTGTTTAGCCTACTTGGTGGTAGGGAGAAGGAAAACGTGCTCATTTTATCTGGCTCTTATATTTCAAATAATATGGAAGATTTGACCCTGATCAAGAAAGCAAATAAAAGTCAATATAGAAACTGAACAAAATGGGAAGACCAGAGAAAAACAGCTTTACCATAAACATTTACCATAGAGAGCCATTTATGCTATCTACAGTGTTCTTGTAACTCTTTGTAATTCATTGAAAAATATTGGAATTACTGTAGACTTGTGTCTGGAGTAATAAAAACTCCAGATAATAAAAAATAATAAAAAATTAAAAAGAGAGACTCTTGCAACCTGCTTGCTCGGGGAAAATTGTACATTTTAAGTGCTCGTGTTCCTTTTGTCTTAGAATCAAGATTAAAACAAAAATATTAAAAGTCATTTATGAATTTCTATCCTTAGAAAGAACTTAAAACTTAATGAATTTGAACAATCTAGAGTTAAAACTTATTAGAATTATTTTAGTAAGTTAGACTGTCTTTGCTGTTGAAGATTTTGTGGGCTAGTCTCTCTAACGATAAGTGTTCAAAATGCCATGGGATCACAGATTGCTGTAATGGACAGTTTGATTCATATATTAGTGACTTACATATAAGCGTATTTTGGATTTGCTTGCTAGTTCACATTACATGTTGTCCAATTATGTGTTCTGAGGAATTGCAGTGTATGCAATCGTGCATATAAGTGATGTTAACGCGCTCGAATTTATAAACATAGCAGAAGAGCTTTTCACTGGCTGAACATGGGCCTTCTACAAAAGTTGATTTTTTTTTTTCTGTGAATGTTAACATGGCTTAGCTTGCAGGATTCACTATCTAGCATTATGCCTAAGAGCTTTTTTTCTAGCTTGGACTTTGCTGTATTAACTAAATGCCAAAAGGTTATTATAGCATTTGCAAGTTAGAACAAGGTCTTTATCTAGATCCGTTCAGGAGATCTGCTGATAGCTTACAAACACAACACTAATGGACAAATTTTCTCTTTGTATAAAAATTACTTCTTAAAGTTATTTCTACACTGACGACCTGCCTTCCTCCTGATGCCCAGATGCTCAGGCAAGCAAAGGGCGGTTGCATCCTTCTATGGCCCACTTCTCATGGCTGCAAACGACACATACAAGCAGAGAGAGACCTGGTTGTTTGTGAGACCTGGTTGTTTGTGAGACCTGGTTCTCTGGGTTCCCAGCCTTGCCTAGGGATGGGGACACATATGTTCTGCTTTATCCATGCAAGGGAACTTCCCTGCTGCATTCTGTCACCACTGGGCCTTTTGAATTGCAGTTTGCCCTGTGAATGGCACACGTGTTGGGTGTGAAGGTAACATTCTTTCAGTACAGCCTTAAACTAATTACTCTTGGTGGTATTGGGGCTTTGTACCTCGTTTGTGAACTGCTATTTATGCTACTACCCCGTACAAAGTAATGTTTCACATTACCAGTCTACCAGACTATTACACCATTGTGTTTTGTTCCCCTGTAGGTGAATGGAGAATATGAGCCATCTGTTTTATTTAATTGTATGATCAGTAAATAATATATGCACTTTACACATTTGGTCATTAAAGATGCCCATATTGTTGGACTCTGTATTTACACTGTAAATTGGTGTATTCACACATCAACTCTTTCTGGTTTAAAAGGCTTGCTGTGTTCGTTAGATGGCACAAAGCAAGCTCAGTAACTGCTTGAAACCCAGTGCAGGTGGTCGAGCTGGTTGCCACACAGATCAAAAGTCAAACAACTGTGAATCTTCCTTTGAAATGGCAGTTAACAAGACAAAGCTGGTCTTATCTCCACAAACAAGAAAGAGTTGTAGATGGACATCATGAAATTACGAAAACAAAAGGGGTTTCATAATCACTCAGTATCAGAAAGTCCAGCGCTGCACAATTCTGTGAAGGCATCATTGGAATATAAAGACTGTCTTATTGGAGAGAGTGTAGAGTACTGGGTCTGAATTATTAAATATGAGAATATTAAGTGATTTCAAAACCTCACAGACAGGAAGTTGCTGTCTCTCACAGTCAGTTTAGTTTGATTTTCATCAGTGTGCAGCAGAGTAAGACCAGCACAACCAACAAAAAAAAATCCTATTGGAAGGACAGAGGTGAATGAGTGTTTTTTGTCAGAGAAAAAAAAAGGAAATTGCCCAAAGTTACAGTTTCTCAAAAGTGCTTGCCAAAATAAGTAACCACCAAAATACCTTGGAATTTCATTGATAAGTAGAATCTTCTGTTTTGCCAGCATATTTTTAGGGAAGTGAAAGGTAGCACAGTTCCATATGAAAAATAAAATCACTCTTATGATGTTGCATATCTGGACTAAAACTTGGCTATATGCTAAGTTGACTAATAGTAACTTTTCAAACTTCAGTGAGATTGACAAGATGCAGAAAGTTGCTATTACTGTTTTGCTACTTAGCCTGTGCTTATGCCTAGGACATAAGATATTTGTTGGAAGAGTGAGGTGCCACAGTTGCCTGTAGGTTGCTCCTGAGCCTGGCTGAAGTCTCTCTAAGCCCCGCAGTGATTTTTTTTCTGTCTCTGTCTCTCTGTCTCTGTCTCTCTGTCTCTGTCTCTCTCCTGTACTTGGACCCTAGGCCCATTCCCGTGGTTCACATTTCCATGAGATAGCTCACAGCCTAATGTTGATAGTGCAGGAATGCAATATGGCAAGTGTTGGCAATGCTCCACTGACTCCCATGAAGCTGTATTTATTTGTAACAGCTGTGGATCTACCCCATGAACGCAGGGCCAGGCTTGCCTAGTCCTGCATCCATTTGGGAGAGACGATCTGCAGTTGCAGACCTGTGCAGGAGGGGGCATTTTGTTCATTGTAATGCCATTCTGCAATCAGAATAGTAAATTATCATGATATTAGATTAAGATAAGATCATTTATGCAAGTTTAGCTACTTCTGGTGTCACAGATATCACAAATTTATTTCCTCAAAGCCAGAGAATTTTTTTGGATAGTAATCTGTTTTGAGCAAAACTGAATCTTGCATACCCTCTTTTTTTTTTTCCTCAGTTTTATAAGGAAATGCATGGTCTGTTGGGTGGGTTTGCCTGGCAATGGCCCTCAAGGGCTCCTGGAAGTGGTAGAACCAGAAGTGATCTTGCAGGTCACAGAGGATGAAGCAGATGCCCAGCAGTGACGGGACTGCTAGCAGAGGTGCAGTGGTGTCTGCCATTTATTTGGCCCTGTTTTGGGTCATATTGTAAAGTGATGTTGTGTAGCAGTGTAGCGTCTGTCAGGAGGAGCTATTCCTGGTGTCTCGTTGTATGCACTTGCATAAAAAACTGATGGGGAAAATTTTCAGTACATAACAGATTAAAATTCTAATTGTGTTTTCTGTTCCTTCATACTGCAGTTATAGTTCAAGGCACAAACTGTGCCTTGACTTTCTTTTGCACTTTTTGCACTTAGTGTTTTGGGGTTTTTTTGTTTGTTTGTTTTTTGGGGTTTTTTTTAGGATCTTGAAGTAGGGGAAAATAAGGATGTTTATTTACCAGGAGTTTTTTATGTTGCCTCCAGTTTTAGAGGTGAAGTATTTTCAAGTGTACGCATGAAGAGAAGATAAAAGATGTCATTTTATAAGTCATTACATATGCTTTCAAAATATACGTTTTTTTTTGGTTAGACTATTTTAAATTAAATATGACTCAGACTTGGCCCTTGAAAAGATTTTTGTATCTGTATTTCATGTAAGTTGAATGTTACACATTGGCATGTTTCCATATGTTTCACAATCTATTGCCTTTTAATTTTCTGAAAGTGTATCACTAACTTATTCCTAATCTTATAAAGATGTTGAGATCTTTTTTTTTCCATCCTGATCTGGGAAGAAAAATTCTAAACTTGCCTGCTAACATATGAATCCTGGCTTTGTCTTAGGTAGCTGTCTTGGGTAGCTGTGGGCACATCTGTTTTTGTGCATCTCTAGAATGAGGATAATGTTCCATATCTCAGCCAAGTATTCCAAGGGCAAATGCTCATTAATCTATACATGGTCCTCACATGACAACCTGATGAGAGTTTGTGAATGATGAACTAACTAGTAGCAGTGTCCGTCCTGGTTTGGAGCCACTGCTTAGATGGGTTTAATGGGGGTGAAAGAGAAACATGGAAACAATTTAGTCCAGGAGGGTCTGGATTATCTGATTTTCCATAACAGTCTCTTCCCATGCACGTTCCCAACCTCTTTATGTATTGAACACAGATACGAGAACAAGGAGATACCAAGCCTTTGGTTTCTTCTTCAGATAACATAACTTTGAGGTACTACAGGTAACAGATTCATCTGCCATTGGCTGCTGGGTTTGGTGCATTGTGAATAGAAAAGAGTATTTGGGTAGGTTTAACAAATATAGTTAATGCATGACTGAAGACATAACAATTAAGTGTACATGTAGAAGGGCTGCGGTGTTAAACTTTATGTGCTAGCCCAGACAACTGCTTCTTTCTCATAAATCTCTCCTTACTGCTTCTGTCAGAAATGATCTTAGAATCGCTGTGGACTGGGGTGTGTTATTACTGGCTGCTGTTAAACAGCAGCTACACTTCTCTGGCAGCTTAAAGCCCATGTTTTTGCAGAAAAAAAGCCCATATTTGTGCAGAAATGTGTAGTTTTCCATGGTTCCTCAGAGAACAAAGGAATCCCTACAAGTGCAATATCTTATCTGTCATAGCGTAGTGGTATTCTTGCTGGGAGATGATACGGAGGAGGGATATGTGGTCACAGAGGTAGAGGTTGACACTCCCTTCCTTGGCCAAATTTGCCTCCTAGATCTCTTCCTTTTTCCACCTTCACCTCTCATCTTGGGGCAGAGGTGGGGAGCATGGTTATTGAATCTAAACAGGGAAGGCTATGAAGAAGATAACATGAGAATGCATAAAAATTCCATCCATCTCATTGGTAGTAACTAGATGACCAAAAAACTTTTAGTAATCCTTTGATCCTACAATATTTTGTTGTTCAACTTTTAATTAAGGAGAAAATAAACCTGTGATTTGAATTGCATTTTGTTGAAACATCTGGTGACATGTAGGTGTTCCTCATTGTCAGATTAGAAGAGAGTTGATAAAGCAGTCACATGCCCAAAGTTAAGGTGAAATGGAGATTGGATGAGATTGCTGGTAATTATGCTGTAGAAGACACTCTTCATGAAAAGTATTTTTTTATAGAACACCTCTGGAGTGGGTGCACGTGGTTGGTCATATTTTAACAGTTGTCTTTGAATTATTGATGATTTATTAAAGCTCTACCAGCAAGCAATGGGAGAATTAAATTCCCACATGCCAGTTCCTTCAGATGATTCCTCTTTGAGGAATCTAAATGATCAAATGAGACGAGCCATTTATAACTCTTCAAGCGGGAATTGTTCACAAGCACAGTTATTTCTTAGTAAATTCCCAGTGTTCTGTTTGGAATAAGATGGAGTACTTAGAAGTAAATGGCATATGCATGTGATGTTAAGTATATTGTAGAAGTGTTATTATAATAAGCTACGTAAAGCTTATTAGCAGTGTTGTAGATGCTTAGAAATCAGCTTAGGAAACAGGGATACTGTCTGGGAGATGCACACTGCAAACAGGCATCGTGTAGGCGTGTTTGGAAAAGCTGAATGTTCCCAAAGAAAAGGCAGGGCCATAGAACTTTTATCACCCTCTGTTTTAGGCAGTGATTTTTATATACTCTACATTGAAAGCTCATGCCTAAATGGGCAATCTCTGCATCTGAGAAGGTGCTCGGTATAACAGAGCTCTTCTGTAAATGTAGAGACTAATATTGGAGTTTCTGTTTTGTCTTATTGTGCCATTGACCCAGTTCAGTACAAGTTTTATAAGAAAACACTAGAATGGAAGACCTAGATACCTGAGATTAGTTGGCAAACTGTGAAATTTGGTCTTCCTCCTAAAGTGTTAAGTACTAAGATGGGTTTTAGTTTGGGACCCCTTTCTTCGATCCAGGGCCTGAGAATATCTAATCATTGTTTAAAGGAATGCTCTTTGGGAGGAGGAAGGAGAAAGGTGGCCCTGGGGAACAGCACCCCACATGGTAAGCCACCACGTCATAATTTGATGGTTTTCATGCTAGAGGGCTTGTTTGTCCTGTGTTGTTCCTTATTTGGCTTTTCTTTTATTTTGGTCTTGTCTCTAGCATTTTTTTCCCAAAAACATCTGGGGAATAGTAGTTTATTGCATATTGTTGTATTTGTCTGAAGAAATTGCATAAGCTTGAAACCTTGTAATCTTTCCTACTAGGGACAGCTTGAGATAAATACTGCTGCATGCTTAGTGGGAGTGGGTCTCTACTTTTTGATCATCCGTGTCTAAATGTTGAGTAATACTTAAGGGAAAATGTTCTCAAAACATTCCTTAGATGATTATTAGATTATATTTTATGTTTGATAACAACTGGAAAATTGTGTAAATATTTGCTTAACATCCCACCCCTAACACAATTTATTTCCTCTTTGGCCTTCCAGTCTCTTGCTCAGTGAAATGAGATCAGTCACCTTCTGTTTATGTTCAGTTCACTTTGCAGTTTTCACTATGCACTTTTGCATATGCATAGGTGACGTGCAATGCTGTTGAGTTTGCGAAGGCACTGCACGGGAATGTTTGAGTAAAACTAGGGCAATAAATAAGTAGGAGAGAAAAAATCTTTAAAAATATTTTCTAGTGTCGTGTGCATTTTCAACGTAAAATTCTAAGGTTATTCTACTTGCAAGTGATGTACTAATAAACTAGGGCTGGTAGAGAAAATGCAGACCTGCTTTTCTATAAGTTGCCACATAGGAAGAGCAGCTTATGCATACTGTGTTCCTGTGTGTTCCTTTACTCATACCAACCTTCGGCGAAAGTGAATGCATTTGCGATATTTCCGATATAGTTGCATCTCAGGTGTTCCCATAGTAGGTGGCATCTTTGGGAAGTGCTGTGCTGGCTTTCTAACTGTGGTCACAGTCCAGACCCACCCAGGGCACCTGTTCTTTGGCTGTTAACTCTTGTCTGAATTATGCGTTTTGGATTAATTCAGAGTATGAGTCTCCAAGCATGGCCATCGAACACGTACTAGATCACAGTTAGAACCTGACTAAATGTGAAGAAGGCTTTAGGGGGACATTGTGTTATGGAAAAAAAATCAGGCTCAGTAAATTATTTAAAGGACTTTTCTGCACCAAGCAGTGTTGAAACATTTCTGTCATACATTGCAAAATGGCTGGTTCAGATGCAAGAAATGCTGGAGCTTCTCTTGACTCCTTTTCCGCTCACCCCATGTTTTTGCAATTAAATATTGGATGAAAATTTTTTCCTTTCCTTTTGTTTTGTTGTTGTTGTTTTTTGTTCTAAATGTGTTACTTTTACATTAATGTGTAACAGCTGTCTTTTTCCTCTGTTGGCTCGCTTGGGCACAGAAACAAATCTCCTCTCAAGGCACAGAGTTCCAACATTGTTGTTGATTATTTTCATGAGAAACCGTCTGTGTGGTAAGGCAGGCACTCCAGCTTCATTATGGAAAAGAAAGAAGAAAAGAAAAAAAAATAAAGAGTTGCAAGGATTTTAGTCAAATGTAATATCTTTCTTCTTTAGGGTTCGTGGACTCACAAAGTGGGTAGGCAGAGGGGACCGTGTCTCCTCAAAACACTCAGGGGGACCTAGTTTTCAAGAGCTGCCAACCTTCCTTCTTCTGAGTGTGATCAGCACCTCGTGCTTTCTGCAAAGTTGTGATCGATATTGGCTGCTCTCTCAGGGTGCAACAGACAGGTTTGCATTTCCATAAGCTCCATGCCCATCTTTTTGCTGCTTCTCCCATTTTGCCCCGCCAGGCCGAGTTGCGTGCCTTGCAGGAGACGTGGGCTTTCTTTCCATTCTCTTCTGTGGTTTTCATAGCATGTTGGGCTCTTGTGGTTTTATGCCTTTTGACAAACACCTTCACTTATAATTGCAGTGTGGGTTGACCTTACCAAAAAGGAAGAAAAAAAAAAAAAAAGGCCTTTTTTTCCATCCTTCCTCCTATGAACTAGAGCCACAATGTGTAAAAGCTCAGTGTAAGTTCACAATAGCACTTTGTCCTCTTTCACATCACTTGCCAAATAACTACTGTTGTGGCAACGACTGTAACCAAGCATGGTGTCAGACAGTTTTGCCATAATATGACTGGGTGCCAATAATTTTAATATAATATGAAACACACTCCCAGTCTGTACAATGAAGCATCTGATTATTAAATTCCTTGAAATGTCATCTGGGTTTTTTTTGCATCAGTTCAGGTCTCAGAACTGGACGCTATTGTGATTAAAAGAAAAAGAACAGAAAATTCTCTCATTATAGTAAACATTTCCAAGAAAACTCTCACCCTGAAGCAGACAATTCTGTTCTGCTTGCACAGGGAGCAACAGCAAAAGCAAAGGCTCTGTGAAGGCTACAGGAGGTTATAATTGTGGCTACCATTTGTTTGCTGCTCTTTCCTATAGCACTTTCTCCACAACCAGACACAATAAATGCTATTTATTTTTAGGTTCTTATTCTCAACTGCTAATAAAAACTAAAAGGTAGGAACCTGTTGAAGCATTTGTTTTTTAATACATTGCTTACATTGTGCTCCACACCATGCATTTCAGCATTATTGTTAATGATTGAAGCATTAGCATTTAATTGTGTCAACCAGTTAAAAGGTTCAATATTGCTGCTGCTTAGGTTGAATCCATTAATATAGCAAGCATTAGAAAGAGATATATTGAAGCTGAACAAGGCCATAGATGTTCTGTGTGCAAAGAGCACCTAGTGCTTTTTTCTAAGCCTTTAAGAAGTAGCTACAAAAACAAAACAAAAACTTGTGAGGTGAGTAGATAAAAGACTCTCTTGGATTAGTTATGTCAGTTTGGCTTTTAGCTGTAATTGCTGGGGCTGTTTTGTTCCTAAAGAAGGAACTGATGCCAAGCTGAAGAGGTAATTTCCGAGTGCTGTTTCAAGATATTGTGAAATTTCTGAAGTTTTCTTTAATAAGAAAAATAACACTTATCTAATGATATCCGTTTCTTGCATATCGTTCTTGTGTGTGCATTTCGGTGCAACTTGCAGCAAGTGCTCGAGAGAAAGCAGGGCTCAGTGCAGGGGACTCCGAGCAGCCGAGCGTGCACGCTGCGTGTGCCGATTTGTGCGGGTGCTGTGAAGCTCAGGCTGACATCACTGTGGATGAAATTGGAAGAGGTGAATTTCACTTGGTCTCAGGTCTCTTTTACCGTTGAATCCAGTCAGTGGATTCTGGCTGCATGAAGTTGAACTGGAGTGACTGGTGCTCCAAAGGAATCTGCATGGCTCTCCACTTGCATCAGATTGGGGAAGTGCAGGACTTTGTGCAAACCTACCTTTCTTGGTTCATCCTAGGAGATACTCACACAAGGAGGGTCCATTTTGTTCTGACATAAACATATCATAATGCAGCTTGCATGTGCTACATACTACATGAATGTAGTTATAGACTATTTTTATGTGCTCAAAGGTGAAGAAGATTCTGCAAATGAGAAGCTCAAACCAAATGCCTAAATGTGGATATTCCTTAAATCTTGGAATCTGTATTCACATCTGTGTTTTGCAGCTTGTGTGTGCCAGTAATACATTAAGTCAGTGTATGACATGGAAATTTCCCTTAAACTTAGAGTATTCTACATCCAGGTGCAGATACAACTAGTTTTTGCAGTTTTTGCTAGACAGTTTCCAAGGAAAAAGTTTGTTTAACTTAATCTAAAGCCAAACCCACTGTATATTTTTAAGTGTCTACTTTATGTGGGCAGCACAGAAGTGGCACAGGCAGAAATCGGCTGTTTCCCAAATTGATTTGTCTGAACCCTTAACTTGGGAAGAAGACCAACCTGAGGAAGGAGAAAAAAAGTTCTCTCTGCAGATCCACATGGGTCTTGAGTACTGAGATGCTGCAGGCATTCTTGAAAGGCTACAGTTGTTTTCTGTCCAAATGCAAGTTGATTCTTCATGAATAGTTGACACTACTGTTTAGGCTGACGAGGGTGAATTTTAAGACAAACCACAGGAAATGGCTTGGAGAGGTGGAGGATATTAAGAAAATACTGTATTGCTGCCTTAGAAGTAAAATGAAACACTTTGGACTCCATTTTCTCATGCAGTGTTTAAAGGAGTAAAGTTTTGGCAGGGTGGTTTTTATTTTTTTTTTTTTGGAGACTATATCACAGCTATTGAAAACAAATGTTCAAAACATATAGTTGTTGTGAACAATCAAAACAAATTATACAAACAAAACATATCAGAACAAGACAAGTGACGTGAAAACCCTCCTCTTCTTGTGGAGGGCAGCCTGACATAAAACTTCCTCTGTCCACTCACTCCCTGATTCTGGGCTAATTGTATTCCCTAGAAAGTACAAATTCCGAATGAGCTTTGAGAATGGAAGTTGTTCAACTTCTTATTTATGTTAGGACTGGTTTTAGCTGGGGATTGAGACTCAGCATGGGGATCAGAAATGACACTTTTAATGCTGATGGACTGTATTCACTTTGATATGTAGAGAATGGCAACAGCAGTCATTAGTATTGAGAGAGCTCTGTTCTTTCCCTGACCATGTCGCAGGATGAGCAAGAATTGACCTTAACTTTTGTTTGTTTGTTCTCGTGTCACACAAAAGACTTTTTCTCTCCCCTTTGGAATGTTGTATTTCATTCTGGTTTTGTAAGGTAGAAAAATCAACTTTTGTATTGGAAAGAAAAAAAAAAAGAAAAGTCCTTCTCCTGTATAAGAAACAGCTGAACAAGGCATAGGGTAAGAGATTTTTGTTCAGCTTCTTACCTGTGAAGAAATCCAGTATTTTTAGGGTGAAGGGTGATCGTGGAAAGCAGTGACTGAACAAATAACTGCTTTAAGGCCAGCACTAGGAATGCTTGCCAGTATAGTAATGTCAGTTGGAGGTGTGATTTTTGGCTGCATGTCGGTATTGGCAGTATAGACATGGTTATACCAGGAGAAAGAAAAAAAAAAAAAAAAAAAAAAAAAAGGAAGCTTTGGCTAGTATATCCTATTTTGCTTAGGCAGGCTATAAGCTATAACAACAAAAGCACTTTTTTTTTTTCTGCTAGTGAATTGTAAGCAATAGAAGCTAATGTCAGAATAATTATACTGTTGTAATGGCAGACCTTTTTCATCAATGAAACTTCTGAGTCTGGGATCCTAACATTAGGGACTGCATTCCTTTTGTTGTTAATTTTAATAGCAGCAACATCTGAGGGTGATTTGAACGCCTCGGACTTTGTAGCATTGTTATGCTACAAACCTTGAATTGTTATGCTACAAAACTTGAATTTGCAGATCTTTATTTCGTTTTCTCCCCATACTTAAAAACTGCGAACAAAATCATACTGGACCCCATCCTTTGCATGCAAGATACTTCTTTCCAGGTTGTTTTTAATGTCTTTTTCCTAACTTTAGCACATGTAAAAGACTGATGTACTTTACTGCCATATAAAGGCTGAAGAGAGGGATTTCCTTTTGATTTATTTTCTGATTCCTTGCACAGCTGCTTATAGGGAATTGCAGTTCCTCCAATAAGAGTGATGCAGTCTTCATACACAGTTTTTGCAGGTCTTTCAAGCATCTTTTTTCACGAACATCCGTTTGCGTTCCAGGGGAGATGTCCTTACGTTGTCAGACTGCCTAGTCACGCATGTGACAAAGCAGGGCTTGAAGGAACGCTTTCATTCCCTTCTATTCACACTTCAGGAAGAGAAAGGAATCGATCTTTTAGCACCAAAACATGCTGCAGTGGTTGTGTTCAATACATGGCGTCAGAAGGGACAAGTGCTCATTCCCAGTCCCAGGTTCACCTCACAAGAACGTTTCTGCTATTGTGTAATATCTCCAGAGGGTCCTCGCTAAAACAGGGCACCAGCAGCAGTGCTGAAGATTAGTGTCAGTGAGGTGCTGGTTAGAGGTTTTACATGGTCTACCCCTGTCATCTACGCTGTGCGTATCTTCCACTGTTACTTCATGCCAGTTGACTTCTGTAAGAGCCCCACCACCATTTGATCCATGGTGGCATCTGCTGCTAGACATTTTGTTCAGAGTGCTAGGCCCTGCTTATAAGTTGGTACATGCACATAGTATCTTCTTTTGTATTGCTTTTACTTTAATTTATCTCTGACTTCATTGGGTGCAAAATGAGGACAACGCTGAATGCTTCTGAAAATCCCACCCTTCAGTTGGTGGTGTTGTTTTTATGGTGGAGCCGGGACTCAGTAATATGTACTGGCGTAATATCATGCTGGAGCACAACAATGATTTTTTTGTGCTAATTTTTGACATTGCAAAACCGCAGATAGTAATCTTGATCTTGGGGAAGAAAAATGAACTTAACACTGGGTTAAGACCTATTGAAATAATAATTTACGTGACTCTGGCGGGGTCAAAAAATTAAACGTAGTGTTTCTGAATACTCCCCTTTTTAATTATGCTTTTTTCCTTTATTTAAAAAAAAAAAAAGAAATTAAAAAAGAAAAAAAGATAGGAAATGCTGAGGGAAGATTGGTATGTAGTAAATGGTGCCCACATTTGAAGCTGCCTTTTCAGTATTCCTGCTCTTTCAGTCTCACAACTTATCTTTTCTTAGGCTCATAAAGCACAAAATGACTTAAAATCAATAGGTTTCTTTAGAATATTTGGACTTTCTGGCATTTCTTCTTTGTTGCTCTGTGACTTGGACAACAAACACTATGAACTGAGTAGCCTCAGTTCATTAATCTCTCCCTTGGGTGCATCCTTTCTTAGTTCAGCAAAAACACAAACAAAAAATCTACAGCATGTGGTCAGTACTCAGTTTTCTTGGACTCATGTGTCTTGTTGAAACAGAATATATTCTCTCCAAGACAAGCCTAGCCTCTTATTCTTGGTAAGATTTCTCAGCTTTCATTCTGTATTTCAGCTATTAACCCCTTTGTCATTTCAGCTTCAAAACTCAAACAGAGAAACTTTGATATATTTTTCCATAGGAAATATTCATGTTTAACTTTTTACATGTTCAAATAACTAATCTACATTTGTTTGAATGCAGAACCCCTCAACAGCCAAACCCCAAGGAAACCAAAGAACACCTGATCAAAAATGAAAAATTTCAGTCTCAAAGATACAAATTTCAGTAGTATTAGATAATGAATTATAAACAGGAAGTTTAAATGGAAATGCTTGTACATCTGAAGCTGCAGGGCCTGCTACCAGTGCCTTAAGTACACAAAATCTGAAAGACTGATTGAATTCTGAAATTTGCGGGTTACTTCACACTAGGACTGGGAGCTTGCAACTTTCTGCCTGTGAAACAACAGAGATAAGTCTCAGGTGAGAAAACAAAAGAACATAACTCAAATAAACATCAATCCTCTTTAGAAAATGTCATTATATTCATAGAAAATTATTAAAAAAAAAAAGGAAATAGAAAATAGAAAAAAAAGAAAAAATAGAAAAAATTATAAAAAATAGAAAATAGAAAAAAGAGAAAAATAGATTTTCTTTTTCTGCTCTTGCTTTACTTAAACATTATGTTTAAAATATTTAAATATTTTAAACAACATTTTAAAACATTTAACCATATTTGAATATTAAATTTAATAATTAATGGTTAAAAAATAAAAAATAAAAATTGAAAAATTGACATTTAAATATGAAACAATATTTAAAAACAAATATTTAGCAATATGTATTTAAATATTGTATTATAGGCTTCATGTTTTGATGCTCACTTTAATGCCCATATGGAGAGTTCCTCTGTTCTCTAAAGGACAAAATATATCAGTGTGGCTGAAACTCACTTATCAAAATCTAAATGAAATTTAAACAAAAACGAACCTTACTACAAATACTTATTCTTGGGGCACCTGCCAATTGAAATTATAGTATGGCAAAGTTTGGTCTGTGACATGCCACTTAATGGGAGAAAAAATATGGAAGAGCTGGAGCAAAACAATGGTTTCTGGAGAAACATTTAATTGAAAGCTTTTCCCTTAAAAATATCATCTTTCCAGAGATGCAGATGTGCATGATAATCCTATAGGGATATTGGTATTTGGCCTCTAGGATTTTAAAAGTCCGGTTCCCAAGGTTAAAATATATGGAGAGCCAAATTTTATTTGAAACTATTATACAAGACAGATATGGAAGCTCATGGAGTATTACATTGCAAATCACATATTAAAGAGAGACACATGGCTCCTGAACTATAAAAGGAATAGGGAAAGGAAAGATACTTAAAAAATAGCCTTTACCACTTGTTTTACTTATCAATCTGCTGTTCACAAACCACTACTTGCAGCAGAAAGCCATTATAGGATTGTTTCTGAAAAGCAAGCAAATATTTTGGACATTTTCACTGCTAACATGACTGTGTAACGAGAGCAAAACAAATCCTGATGGTGAGCAATGTTTCTATGAGTGAATGTGTTGAACAGCTGCCACTTTCCACCCTTGAGACCGCTGCATATCTGTGTTGGATGAAGTGATTCCTGTAGCAGTTTTGTAATACCCTGTGTGTTGCAGAGGGGGTGAAAGGCAATAGCTGAATCTATGATATTGGGCCTTAATCCAGGTTTCATCATATCAAGTGGGACTTCTGCTCTTGGCATGGCAGTGCTGTTAGCCATGAGCAAGCACAAAGGTCTGCAAGTGCCTGTGACAAAACCCCTGTCCCCGCACGGTGCCTTAAGAGCAAGGCAGCGTTCCCAGCGGCGCTAACCCTCCCGTGCTCGGGCACTTCCCTTCTCCTAACGCCAATGCTGAGTCCTGTCTTCATGAGTAGACGTAGTGTTTGCAGCACCTGCATTTCCTGAAATGACTTGAGATGCCCTCCAGTATTCACACTCATGTGCTTCTGGGACTGTTGTTTCTTACCAGTTTATCAAGAAGATGGTGTATCTGTGAAAATAACATTCTGAAGGTTATCAGAATTACTTTAGTTAGATACTGCTTAGTAAAATGCGCCATTCCGAGAGTATTATTCAGTTCTGGTGATCACAATATTTTGTATGAGTGGGTTAAGTTCTGTTAGCTACAGATGCCAGCAAGCATTTAAAATTAAAACTCATTTCAAAAAACACTCTGCAGGTTTCAGATTTTGCAGAATACAGTTAAGCCTAATGCATTTGGAAACACATAGAAAAAACTATAATAAATAGTTTTGATTGTCATGAATCATTGTTTTAAAAGACCAGTACGTATTTTTTTTTTTTAAATATGATGTGTCCTTGTACAGAGATGGTCGTCTTCCTTTCGGGAGACAGTGGCAGTTTCCAGGTCTGTGCTGTATTATGAATGGGCGTAATGCCTGGCATCGGAGCGGGCTACAGGGTTCATAGAACCAGAACACTTCATCTTTATTTCTCCCAGCGATAAAACAGCTATTTAAAAAAAATAACAAATATAACTTTCAACCTAAAAATAAGTGATCTAATCTGGTGAGCTTGCCTAGGATTTTCCTTCTCCTTCCCTCTCTCTAGAGGCTGCGTGCTGAGCTGCAGTCGTGTTGTGCCGTTGGCATGTACCCATGGATGTGTATGTTCCTAAATACTGTGTACTTCTGCTCTGACGAGGGGAACAGGAAATAAAACACTGTACTAGCCTCAAAAAGAGATTCTTTAGCTCCAAGATGGCAGTAGACACTACTAGAGAGAACAAGCATTAGAGAATCACAAAAATCCATCTAAATCATGAGGTTTAAAACCATGAAAATAATTTTTTAAAAAAAGGATATGTCACTGTTATTTGAAAGATCCAGAACGTACTTGTCAGATGACAAATGGGAACCTTGGTAGTTGTTCCTTCTGCAGTGCTCTCTTTTTATCTTTGTTTGCAGGATGGTGCTAGAGCAGATGACAAAGTCATGGAAGGGCTGCATGTGCTTCCTAACCTTCTGAGTACAGTGGCATAACAGCTAACCCTTGGCTCTGAAGCTTGCCTCTTTGTTAAAAATAAAATCTGCTTAAACATCACCATTTTTGAAAGAATTCTTCAAAGTAAATTGTCTCAGGGATGGGGATGATCACTGGCTTTTAATTGAACTGTGCTGCTCAAAATCTAGAAGACATTTCGCGGTTAATCACTTAAGTTCATCAGAAATAAGATTCAAGTTGGGGCAATTAGACAATTGCTTCATTACTCAAACTGGCTAATGATGTTTCACTGATCTTTCACAGATGATAATACAGTAGATGAAGTGTATAGTTTAACAATAAGTTATTCCAGTTACAGTTAGCTGAAAAGTGACTTACCAAAATTATGGAAGTTATTCAAAATATGCTGTCTAAATCTTTTCCAATTAGTGTCGAGGTCTTGAAGGGCCAGTCTTAGCTTTTTATTAATATGTTCAGTTTATTAATGTATTTTTTGATGTATGCATAGTGTGACTGTCTGGTACATCTCAAGATATTGCATAATTATTATCCTTTTAATTTGTTTTACTTGAGTTCTACTCCTTAGTCTGCTTAAAATATAGAAATATTTCATAGCTTAATGACTTAATAACTCATTAGAAAGCTGTGACATGTACTTGAGGTTACCTCAAAGGCTATCCATATTTAACAGTAAACTTGAGATAATTCATTGACAGTTTGACTGTCATTGACCAGTTTAAATATTTAAGTTTGTGATTTGACCTTTTGTCTAACATTTAAACCATATGGAGAAATTGAAATTAAGATCATATACAAAATAAGAGGCTTTATTAGATAGTTATGACATTAAGAAGCAACTAAGTAACTATGAACTGATAATAGTACTGTTTATATAATTTCTTAAGTATGGACTTTTACAAAATGTTCTATTTTTCTTTGTTTTAAATACAAGTTTTCTTTTCCTTATTAAAAATCCCTATTTAAAAAAAAATCTGCTTCCAGATTTGTCCACATATCTGTGGACAAAAAAATATAGCTCAATTATAATATGAGATATAAATCAGATTTTTGAAAAACAAGACTGATTAAAAATGTTGCCTTTTGTTGTCTTTCATGCTTTTGTTTTGCCACATATAAAAAAGAAGTTTGAATTAGTTGAAGTGATGTTTTCTTGGAACATCTTTACTGTGATCTAAGAATCAAATCTCAGGGGAAAATGAACATCTTAGAGTCACAAACAATTTGGAAAACATTAGAATTGCCTTTTTGGTCTTGATGAACTTTTCACAAAATCAGAGAATAGTGGTGGCTGGAAAGCACTTCTGGAGATCATGTGGTCCAGGCTCCCTGTTCAAGCAGGATCACCTAGAGCAAGTTGTCAAGTATCACTTGACACTATCATTTCGGTTTTGAATCTTTCCAGTGATGGAGATGCCAAAATCTTTACAGGCAACTTGTTCCAAGGTTCATCTCTCCTTGCAGTGAAGAAGTGTTTTCTTATGCTGAAGTGGAATTTCTTTTGTTTCAGTTTTCGCCAGTTGCCTCTTGTCCTGCTTCTGGGCATCTGCCCCTGTCATCTTTAGTCCTTCCCTTTAGGTATTTATACTCCTTGATAAGATTCTTTCTCTTCTCCAGGCTCAACAGTCCCAGCTCTCAATGTCTCTTTGTATGACACAGCTCCAGGCCCTCAATCATCTTTGTGGCCATTTGCTAGACTCACTGTAATCTATCCATGTTTTTCTTGTACTGAGGAGCCCACAGCTGGAGCCAGCACTCCAGATGTGTCTCACCAGTGCTGAGTAGAGGAGAAGGATAACCTCACTCAACCTGATGACAGTGTCTTGAAGGACATCCACTCACTGGGGTGATTAATCTTTCCTGTGAAAATGTAGCAGACCTTTTCAAAGGTTTCGCTTGAGTAAAGGAAATTGTAGTTTTGTGCCTTGCCTTGCTGTGTGTATGCATGGCTTTGTCTGAAGCACACTGTGCTAGTAGATGCATAGGACATTTCTACAGGTGGGCTAACTAGATTGGTTCCCATTCTCTGCCTGTTGATCTCCATGAAATATTTTATTTCAGTGAGTTCGAATGTGCATGCTGTTCTAGAAACAAAATAAGCATATTTTAATTAGTTTATATCATAAACAGGTTAGGAGGTCTTCACCAGAAGGATGCATACTTTTTCAGTCACATGTGGTAGTAGTATGTACACTTCCTCATCGCAGCAATCTTTTCTCTCTGTGAATAATCCCTCATTGCTTGTACATTCCAAGAAACTGCTTAATATCTGCTTGTACATTCTGAGTTTTTTGGAGAGTTCATTAAATAATTTATTACAGTGTGCGTTTTGTTCCTCAGCACATTCCTCCTGGATCGAGAGGTTTGTATGTCCTGCTATCCTTCTGTCAGTGCTGAAAGCTGGCCAGAAAGTCATGCTCGCTCCTTCCCATACAATATCAGAAGCCTTTTGGGGATGTTGTGTTATGACCATAGAGAAGAAACTGTAGAACCACTTAAGGTCATGTAACTTATAATAGCTAAGAAGTTTAAGACTGCCCTTGAGTATTGGTTTCAAATGCCATTGTTTCTATAGTAAAGGTTAGAGCACCTCATGTAATCAGGTTCAGGATGCATCATGAGCTGATATTAGGAGTCTGGTTATGTTATGTAATGGCAAGTTCTTATGACATTGAAATATGAGCTATCTCAATGGTAAGCTTTGAGGCCCCTTAATTTTGTATTACGCAGTTCTTAAAGGCCTTTGCAGACTCATTTAACATGTATAGCATTAAGTGTTTTTTCTCTCAACACCTATACTTTGGTTCATGTGCCTAATCACTTTTCCTACTATTAGGTTAGTGCCAAGTTGTTTCCAGGACTACCCTGCTCTCAAAGGCATTTTCTGCTAAGTTTTACACTAAGTATGCACAAGAAATATCTTTATGATTTGGAAGTTAAAAGCATATACAACTTCTGTCATTCAAAAGAAATTTGACCTCCTTTTAAAAGATAAATAAGTGAGGAGCTAGAGGCTGAAGTTGCTGCACTTCTAATTTCTGCAGGGTCAACGATCTGGTTGAATGGAATATTTCTGCTATGACTAATACAGCTTTCTGTGGGGAGAAGCACAAGGGAGGGAACAGCAATCCATGTTGCATCAGGCAGCTAGAGTGAAACTAGAGTGAAACTGGGATGTACCATGTCCTAATTGCTGGAGAAGTCCAAGATTTTTGCCAGGTTGTAGAGCACTTCCATTCTACGTATACTGCAACTTGCAATGGCTTTCTAACCGTGTCCTAGTTAAACACAGTTTAACCAGATAGCAGACTAATATAGAGGCTTAATTCCAATATTCTTACTCTGTGAATGCTTCAGTTGCTTAATTAAGTTCTGGGAAATAAGCAAATAATCACAGTGAGGAAAAATTATGGATCTTGGTTTTAGCTAGCTTTAGGATCTATTTGTGACAGAATTCTTGTAAATATGAAAACACCTGTGCTTTTTGTCCTCAAAGAAGATTGTCACTAGTATAATGGCAATTAAAAAGTTTTGATATATGTATTTATCTATCTCACATCTCAAAGTACTCTGAAAAACCAGAGGTAACTGCCTTTACCTTCTGATTGTTTAATGAAGAAAGGAAGTATTTCTGTTGTCGTGATAGAAAACTAGGGACCTGAGTTCATGAAAGCTTTTAGATGATCATCCTTAGAAGATGCCATGCTAATTTGCCATTTCATTTTTTTCTGTTTAATAACAGCTAAATATAGTCCTTACATAGGGTTAAATTAATCAACAGCTTTCTAATTAAAACAAATATCATCTCCTAGGGATTTAAAATGAGTTTTTTTTTTGTTATTATTAAACTGTCAAAATGCTTTTGTCAGATAAGGCAAGAAATGGATTGTTGAACCTAGGAACCTCCTGCATATTATTCCTGAATACATTAGCATTAAATATTTTGCCTTCCAGACAATAAATTATGAAAAGGCTCTTTAAAGTGGGGGCGATAGGAATGAGATGGTGGAGGCCGGTGAGTTGGTAGTTAACACTCATTTGTTGTACTTGCAACCTCATTTCCTAACTGCTGTAGTTTATGATCTGAGCCGTCTGTTCACAGCTGAGTTTTCCTTTTGGAAAACTTAGTATAATGGCCTGATTTGAAAGCTTTGCTTTAAAGAAGTCATAGACAAAGAAACTCTAGCTAAACATTATAGCTCTGGATGAGGAGGAGCATCAGCAGAGTTGTGGTGGAAGCTTTTCTTCGCTGGCTTTTTCTTTCATGAGGCTTAAAATTCTCCAGATTCATAACTAAACTTTTTTTAAACTAATAAAATGGGATTTGTTGTGTTAACTTGGCAGGCTGTAGACCAGTGTCATGAAAAATCGTCCCAGAGAAGCATGCCGCTCTTCTGGCTCTTCCTGCCTCCCTGTCACACTTCCACACTTCCACTTGATAGTCTAACTTTAGCCATGCTGTAGTCGTGATTTGCTAGCACTCCTAATGAGCTCTGTGGCTTTGGTAACAGCAGATGCCATTGGTTTGACCCCCCCTATATTCCAAAATGAACTAAATGAACAAATTAGTGGGATTAATCTGATTTAAATGTGACAGTGTTACCCTGAATAGATTTTATAAGGATGTGGCTCCAACAGATATCTGGTGCATTTTCATATACAAAAATCCAGAGTCTGCTTTGAATGTTTATCTTAAATTGTCTGTAAAGTATGAAAGTCCATTTCAACTGCATAATTGCCTTTTAGTGTCCTTTTGCATCAGCTGTAAAACGTCAAACAAACATTAGCAGCTTCAGCAATGGATCCATTTTATGAGTGCATGGTAAACTTCTTCACCCTTGTAAAGTTTATTTAGGTATCATAAGTTGATAACATTTTAATGCATGAAGAAAGCATGTTTTCTTTCTTCTGAATTGGGCAGTGTTCCCCTGATAGCTATCGTGAAGTAAAATATAATGAAGTCAGCTTTAGTTTTATGGGCAATAACATAATGTCATATGCTGGCAAGGGTTGCAAAATAACTGTATATATAAATTACTTTGATATCAAAAAAAGGGAACAAAAAGATTATAAAAGGCATTTAAGAGGACATGAGAAAAAATACACCTTCTAGAGGACTTGACTGAGAGAAACCCTTTTCTCTGAAAAGTTATAGTGAAATTGAATAGGAAAATCCAGTATCACCAGGCCTCTAAGGGTTTTTCTCTCAACTCTGTTTGCATTACTGAAGGTGAGTATTCTTCCTGTAAAGC
This sequence comes from Nothoprocta perdicaria, assembly GCF_003342845.1. Taxonomy (NCBI): domain Eukaryota; kingdom Metazoa; phylum Chordata; class Aves; order Tinamiformes; family Tinamidae; genus Nothoprocta; species Nothoprocta perdicaria. Next base: position 5,543,924 of record NW_020455976.1, read on the forward strand.
TTTGAATCATCCTGTAAGTTTCCACTGCAGAACTCTCTTCTAGCATCTTAGCTAAAAAAACTATCCATCCCCACCCCGCTTACTGAATCCTATAGGATTTTTCCATAGAAGTAATTAAAAATATTCATCTTTTCACTTTCTGCCATAAATCTCAAGAGCTGGGAGGAGGGGAAAAAAAGGCTTTACAGGAATGGAAAATATTACTTGAGAGTAAAAGCTGCTTGCCCAATGTCATACATCAAATGTCCCGAGTGAGGAACTTCCATACGAGTTGCTATGTGATCTCTGTGCATGTGACGATACAGCCATTAAGACTGGAACTATCTTCTTCTGTTTCCACATAGCCTGGAACGGTGCCACGCATCGATATGTGCAGTCTGGTGTTTGCACAGATCAGTTTGCATAACTGAATGCATGAGTCTGGGTAAGCAGTTCCCATCGATTATGACACCTAACGTCTGCTTGGCAGTATTAGTCTCAGTACTTAAATATTTCAGGCTAATATCTATTTGTTTTCTCGTTGTACTGGAGTGTTTACAAATAAACTTCAGTATGTCAATACTCATTTTTAGTGCTCAGTGCTGAACACGCTCTCCCTGCAGTTGGATTTTAGTTTGTTCTGGTACTATTAGTTTAAAAGCCCATCGACGGTGTGACTTTGTGCTAGTTTAAGCCTTGTCATTGCCTGTATAACATACTGCCCCGAGTCATTCAAAAGATAAATATGAATTAATCCAATGGCTCAGTGGAAGTTGACAACACAAATATTTTAGCAGATTTAGTAAAGTGATAGGCCTTATCAAAACCACTGTGACTTTTACATGCAGCTGTAGATACAAAGGGAAAATTCCCAGTCATTTCCAGTGATTATCTTGTCACCAGACTGACATTTCCCCTTACGTAGTTAATGGCCTATTTCTGAACTGGGTGACCCAAAAGGGTCATCAACAATGTTTTTTGGTCCCATTCCAGACTTGGTTCAAGAAAGCTGCAAAGCTGCCTCTCCATCCCAGCAACTGTTCTGGCATTGGCCTTTTCAGTGGAGCACCCTAAGGATGATGCACTGCATGCTCACATGAGGAGTTCTTCCTTCTGCTGACTCTCACTTGTAGTCAATCTTCAGTGAGCCTGTTGCCATATTTTAATTTGGGAGGTGTTGTAACTCACTGTAATTGACAACAGACCAAATTAAAGTCAATGCCAAGCTTGGTACTGGTGCCAGTGGTCTATTATCCCTGGCATCGCTGCACCACTTCTCTGAAGGATGTTAGTTGAGTCAACAATAGTGTGTTTCTGTCACTGCTGCTACATTAACTCTGGAAGATTTGCTGGAAAAATTACCTTGGTGGCACTCTGTTTGTTTTGTTCGTTCCTACTAGCTATGCTTAGCAATGCCAAAAAAATGAATCAAGTGGAGACTAACCATTAGCTCCCTATAATTTGTGAATGCAACTGATCAGGGAGTCCTTTAATCTCCTGACCATCTTCAGGTTCTGTGTAGAGACCCAGAGAGGCCACAGTTTTATTCAGTGGCCTGAAGTGACTATCCTGCTCTCATCTTCTCTATGCAGAGCAAACTTGAGAGGTCCAGTGTAGACTCTACTACCTTGTTCTGCTTCTCCTCTTCTTAAGTGCTGCAGACACAAGCAGGGAATTGCAGCCATGAAAAGCTGAAGGTAGTTGTTAAAGTGGTGGTCTTCTCACAGTTTTCCATCCAAGCTGGATTTGGCCCATGCTGTTTTTATCCTCATTAAATCCTATGCTCATATTTGGAATTCAATAATTGGTGGGGTAGAGTGCGCTTGGTCTCTGTTTTGTGCAACCTCAGTGACTGTGAAATCAGAGGAATTAATTGTTGGAAAACAACCGTAGCAAAGAGAAAGGCTGGTGTTTGAGCCACGCTTCCCTTCTCTCTTTCTTGGCTGTGAATGTTTAGCTGGGCAAAAGCATTGAGGTTAAAGGAGAAGCACTGGCTTTAAGCTCATTATGTAGTGTGTTGGTATGATGCAGTTCTTAGCAATTGTGCTGCAGTACCATTACCCAGTCAGGTAGTTTAAGAATATATATATTTCAGTCACAGTTCAGGAGTTCTTTTCCTTCATGGTTCTAAGAACCTTACCGTTATTATCTGTGGCTTTTAGGTGGTAGTTGACTATGATAACATTACAGTGCAAATTAAATTCTGCTTCCAGTGATTTTTCCTGTGTCTCATTTGCTGTTTTCCTGCACGGGTTATGAAGTGTCACAACTCAGTAGTACCAATTATTAGTTTTTTCATTTAATGGGCAGTTTTAATGTTCTAGGAGAATCCATTTTCTTAACTTAATGATAGTATTTTTAAGCTTGTGCATAGCATTTAACTAGTTATTATTTGTTCTTTACTCTTTGAACATATCTAGTTATACTGTTCTGGCATCGTTGCAAATGCAGTTCTACGGTCTAAGTAAAGCAGACACTTGTGATTTCATGGATAGTTTCAAGTTTAAGTCTTTATTTTTCTTGTGTTTGGTCCTAATTATATAACATTTCTAGTGACACTTCAGCATTGGCAAAGCTCCCATAATGTCAGAAGTTGCGTAAGATTGGCATCTGTGAAATATGTTGGTAGGAAAATATTTAATGTATTTCAGTGTATTTCAGTGTACTTCACTGATGCTCTCCTTTCAGAAGGTTTTATGTAACCAGTCTCCCCAGATTAATGATGGACATTTAATCCCAGGAGAGTCAAAGGAAATTGGGTGTAGTGCTGCTGGGACCCACCATGCCTAACTTTTAGGGGCCTGATTCCAAGTGTGGAATTTAAAAATCCAAGCTAAGCAAAGAAAGCAGGCAAAGGGAGGACTAGGCAGGCACAACTTTCCACCTCTTCTGCCAAAGCTGTGTAATTCAGTCAAGAGCTGAGGTGCCCAGATTCCACCTATAGACCACATGCGTAGATGCCACATGTCTCCTGGACCTAGTTATCTCTGAGATGGGAAACATGCTTCCCCACCCTGACCCACCCACAAGCCTGTTGTACTCCGTATGTGTCTGTTTTAACCTACCTGTTCTATATTTCATCGTCATAACTTATTGCTAGGGCTGGCTTTGAAGGGCAAGAGATTGGGTTAGGTTATTCTTCAGGTCTTTAGATTGCTCTCTGGCCTGGAAGCATGCAGCAGTCCTCCTTGCTTCCTTTGTGCTTTTTCCACACCTTTAGATCCTTACCTCCATGTAAACCAACAAGACAGCAACAAAGTGGAGTTCAGGTCTCTGGTTTGAGTACCTGGTCATTCACTTCATAATGTTTTAAAGCTTAATTTGATTGTTGTTGTTGTTATTACTATTATCTTGCAGTCTGTTTCAACTTTTTTTTTTTTCTTTTATCTATTATCTTTGTTGAATTCACAAAGGAAGCAACTTTATTCATATATTATACCTGGCTCTTATTAAATGCATAATTCAAATTCAGCCAGTATGGCTCAAGTGATTTCTCCTCATGGATGTGCATACTGCTTTTCCTTGGGAAGTTAGCAGAACTACAGTCTTGATAGCATAATGAGATGTGTGGTTGTGCTTCCACCACCACTTACAATCTGCTGTATTAATGCAACCTGACATTGGTTTCAATTTACGTTATAATGTTGGGCTATAAACTGCAGCTGTTCAGAAGTAGATTCATTTCCCATTCAGCCATCTCTCCAGCGAAGGTGATAACCTCTTGAAGCCCAGCAGGAAACAGCTTCAGTCATTCCAGTTTAATTTGCCATCACATGTGCTAAAACAATCTGTGTCTCCAAGTTCCCATAGTGACTTCTGATTTTACTGGCCACTTAGACAGTTGACCAGGAAAACCTTTGGTTGGAGGTCATGTTAGACCATAAGATAAGAATGTAAAGTAAATGTACCTATAAGTGAATGGCTATGGAAGCAGTCTTCAGTAAAGCAAATTACGATTTCCCATTATTCAGAGATTTGATTGACTTTTATGTATGGGGTAGCTTGGTAGAACCATTTTTGGTCATCTAAAATCAAGCATTATTTCATTTAGGAGAGAGGCCAATAGCCATTTATACAGTAACTTCTCTTCTACAAAACAGGTCACTGCCATTTTGATGTTATGTTTGTTTTCTGTGAAAAATTTGAAATAGAACAATAAGTTTCATGACTGCAGAAAAAAATTTTAGCTTCAAAATTTTAGGCAGCTTTTTAGAGAACCATTTTCAGGAGTGAGGAGGAAGGAACAATGTAATAGAGAAAGGGAATGAACTTTAATTTGCGTATAGGTGTGGGGGGATATTGAAGAATGTCTTGCAATTTATTTTTCTGAAAGTTTTTTTTTTTTCTTTAAGGTATAATCGAAAGTGTATTTTGTGGTGTTTGGGACCTTTGTCAAACTTTGCTGAAGGAATAACAATGCATATGTCTGTATGATGAAACTGGGACCACGTCAGAAAGCTCTCTGCACAATCTGCTAATTCCCTTGGAAATCAGATGTGTGCTGTGTTTCTACACCTGACTGCAACCTCCATTTGGAGCACTGGGTTAATTTACCTTCCCCATTGTGGCCTTATCTCCATTTTGGATTGAGATTTCCTGGGAAGGGAGATGGGGCTCACAGTGCCAAGTGAGTGACAGACTGGCTTCTTTTCAAATGTTGCTTCTTAGTACAATAGGATGGGAGAAGCTTTTGAAATCCCATTCATTCTGGCTTCTTGACACAGGCTTGGGGTCTGCAGCAGTAAAATGTCCCCAGAGACGGAACAAAAGGGCAGTTGTTTTAGTACAGTCCTTTAAAATACAAAGTTGGGAAGAACCCACAGAGTCAGCCTGGGCAGGGGAGAACAAACGAGGCATTCTCTCCATAGAGAGATTCCCGCGTGACTGGAGAGACCACAGAAGAAGAGAGACTTTCTGCACAAGAGCAGGAGACACTCTAATTCAGATAAGTTATGTGCAGCACAGCTGTATGCAGTCCTCTCCTTAGAGAAATCCAGTGCAGGCCTATACAGGAACACAACATTGTGCAGAGACACAATCAGTGAACTTGCAAAAAAACCTGTAGCTGTTATTCCATGTGTCCCTGTGCATTTCTTGTGGACATACAGGGAGAGAGCAAATTAAATACTTGAAAAAATTAGATGCTTTTGTTGTAGATCTTCCCAGGCTGCTGTAGAGAGAAGCATCATAAATTGGCACCGGACTAGAGCTCTGGGCAATGGGGTGTGCTGAAATACTGAGGCGTTTTGATATCTTAATAGTGGTCCTGGGCCAACAGCCCCTTCCAGTCCTGCCCATTCCAGTCCTGCTTGTGTAAGGGGAATACTGGATGCAGCATTTCCATAAGGGAGGAGCCACTGTTGTAATTTAATCTATAAGTGCTAAGGAACATGCTCTTATTTATAGGAAAAGTCTTGAAGATCTTTTCCAAATATAATGTTTCTATGATTCTATTCTATGAAGTCATCAGAAGAATTACTGGGATGTGACATGTACCAACACCTTTTCTAAAATATTAATTGTACTTAATTTATTTGTTTTACCTTCTATATGCATTAATTGAAAGCAGAGCAACGCATTGTGCCATCTAGCAATAAAATATCAGACTGCAATATATAATCTGGATTTTTCTTCTGTCTTCAGAATGTGAGACTGGAGTTTTCTGCTATTTGTTTTGCTGTTTTTTAAAGTGAGATGACAGTTCTCATAAGATGATGAGTGATCCTAAATTTAAGATATGTCAGTGAGAGGCATCTTAAAGTACTGCTGTTATTAGCACATTACTCTTTTATTAGGTTATTAAAAAACTAGTCAAGCTGTCAAAACATATCATTTAAAATATATACATTTTAGCATGCCAGCTATTCTACCAGGTCATACAAAGACAAATATTTTAGATGATTTTATCAGGTTTAGAAATGTTACCTGAGTAAGAAGATTCTTGAATGCCCAGCTGATGCTTGTGGTTGTTCTTATGCATGTTTGCTAAACTATTAGTCAAAGAAAACTATCTGAGATTGTGGTTGTGCCATGTAAAAGAGCCTCTAAAAAGTCCCATACAAATTTTCAATTTTTGATTTCTGTCAAAATTATATGAGACAGCCTGCTGTGAGAAAATAACTGTGGCATTTTGGGACCTTCAGCTCGTGGGGAGCAGATATATGGATAGTTCTTCCACCCTTGGATTGCAGGATGTGTGTAGGTTAAAGGAACAGTCTCCAGTTGACTTCTTAGACTCTTTGAAGAGTTGGCTTCATGTATAATCTGTGGCAATTCTGAATTTACTCTGATTTGTTTTAGGAAATCAAGCCAGAGCAAGGATGTTTGAAGATCCTTTTACATGCTATTCCAGTTGCTTCAGTACATGCTGTTATTTGCAATTACAGATAAAATTCAGAGGCGACCTATAACCTGGAAGAATTGATAATCACTATTGTCTGCCAGCAGGTTCTGTTAACAGTTAGGTTGAGGGTTTTTTTTATGCTTATATTTTACCTTAAAACTTGTGTCATTGTGAATGTGATGATTTCATGACTTGGGTCATGAATTTAAAGATCCATTTTTATTGGCTTTTATCATGACCAGGAAAGTGAGAGATTTGCGAAAACTAGTCATTTTATGCACCTTTTAATGATTTTAAAGACCAGTTTATCTCTTTCCAGCTATGAGAATTAGTTTGCCTTTATCATTGATTTTTACATGATGGCTTTCACTTTGTTGTTCCATGCATAGTTTTGTTTCAGTTTTATACTACAAAGTTCAGCAACACAGTAGGGCAGAGAGAAGCTACCATGACTCCTCTGTGTAACCGATTTCTTTTAGCAGGCAAACAACTAATGGCAAAAGCGTAAACCACTGACTTACTACCAGGAGTCAGAACTGCAGAGGCAGACTATGAAAGGCAGCTAAAATTTGATGATTGGCCAAAAAGTGATTTTTTTTTGAGAATCCCAGCTATTCGAGGTGTAAGAACATCAGTGATTCCACAGCACTTTGGAAGATTGCTGCTGATTAAAAATGCCAGTTCCCCTTTTCCCAAAAGCAATTGCCCTCCTGATGGACGGCAATGTCTTCTGTATCATTTTACTGAGTTCAGAAACAGACCAAATTTGCAGCAATTTTTATTTCTGTGTTTCCCGCACGGAGATCTAACATCATTATTCACTCCTTACTTACACCAGATCTGAATATGCCATTGTTTTTTGGACAATAAAAGCATCATTTGCCTAGCAGTCATCACATACGTTAAATCTTTGCCATATGTGTATTACATTCCTCTGTCATAAACCTTGGACAGAGCCTGGGTAAATTCCTCTGGCTCGAGTTTTGATGCGATGTTTGTAATAACTGCGAAAGCTTCCATTAACAACTGGTCAGCACATTAAGTTAATACTTTATCAGAATCCTTTGCAATATTTGGATGAAGGTTGCAGTGGGATGATAATGATCTTTAGTGTAGGACTGTCTTGCAGCGTGCTCATTAGAGCAAAAATATGCTGAGGTCAGGAGTAGTGATCCAGTTTTTTATGCTTGAAAAAAAGGAAAAAGGGATGGCATTAAGCTTATACCTGTGTGAGAGGAAAACCTGGGACACGGTGTAGTTCTTGCTGCAGGAACTGCTTGAGCTTTGCAGTTCTGATGCTGGGTGGATTCTCCTCTGAGTTTTTGGCTGCCTGCCGCAGGATTCCCATTGCTCACATCGTCTCTGGGCCACACAGCAATGGGAATAGGAGAATGACCTTGCGTTTAGTATTTCTTTCTCACATGTTTCTGCAGCTCCTCCTTATTTCTCTTCTTATATTTGGCTATGGAGCTGAGGGTGAGATCACTCATGTATGCATAAGAACTCTAGAAACACATTACTTGGCTGGATTTAGTGCTGGTATTTGAAGGTGCCAGATTGTCTTCAGACTGCTCTTCCCTGCTGTTTGTACGATATTTGCAAGTGCTTTCACAGGCAAGCCTACCTTTTTAGCTACACGATGTTGAAGGCATTGACCTACCATATAAACACAGTGGAGTGCTCCTGATCCAGTGGTTCTGAGTTTGCAGGGTTCTGTGTCAGACATATGAAATGAGCCAATTGTGAAAGCAAAGATGGTTTAAGCATGACACTTGTTCATTGTTTTTGTCTTCTGCAGTTCTGTGTAAACTCTCTCCATAATTAAGGGTTTTACTGCGAAAAGAAGATTCCCAGCAGTCACCCTGGAACCAGATTAACAGCCCAGGAAACTCCCCCTTACTAACCACATGTTCAGTCCCTTTATATTTTTCCACGTACAAGACCTTCACAGAAGGACCTTGTCAATTTATCTAAATGAACTGCTGTAATTTGCCTCTGTGGACTGAAGAAATCTGGCCAAATTTTATTTAGAAGTACAGAGGTAAATAGAGTCTTGGTCTGAAATTAAAGCCTCATTATTCAAGCAACTGCAGAAACCCAAATTAAGAGAAATCTTCTCCACTGCTGAGCTGATAGCTTATCAAGATGAAGGGTGGCAGAAAGGAAGTGTTGGCTCTGTCGTACCCTCTTGAGGACAGGCTGTGACCTACCAGAGGTGATGGATGCGTGACGGTCTAACACTGCTTAGGACTGAACCTAGGTCCCCCGATTCTGGATATACTGCCATAAGCAGGCAGTATATTCAGACTGGTTGACTTCTATCTTGTCAGTTATTATAAACACTGCCATCATTTTAATTTGTTATCATGCTAGGCCGTGCTTGGTCACATTGGTCACATTGAATAGAACTGCATTTCTTTTTTACCTGGTAATCTAAGAAAATAAGCATATTTTTATCTTCCTAAGTTATGAACTTCCTCCTTACTCTACTGGTACAGAAAAAAGGATCATTTTAGTAAATTTGTGTTTCAAAATTGCTGTATGGGTCCATGTATCCGAACAGTCTCCATCCACTTCTAGGCTCCTCTTTGCATTAGCTATATAAACACTTGCACCAGTCATGCTGCATATCTTGCTTATATTTATTACTTCTGGGGAAGAGCTTATTCTTTCTTTAGCCTTTGCTGAATCAGCTGTTTTCATGTGAGGAGGTTTATTTGGGAGTATCTTCCTACCTGTGACGTGAAGGAGGTGACTAGCAGAGCCGGTAGGTGCAGAGTATTGACAGCTCTGCTCCAGGGAGTGCAGCTGGGGTAGGTCAGACATGGCCATCCCTTTGCTGTCCATCCCATCCACCTGCTGGAGGTTCCCTGCCCTCCAGCAGAGCTGACAAAGCTGTGCACGGATGTGTGAGCTTCAGTCACTCAAGTGCAAAGACCGGAGGTTTAAATCAAATCAATCTTAGCTTTATTTATTGGCTAAACAATCTGAACTGCTAAGTTTTGCACAGAGAGAGCGGCATGAGCTCTGCAGTGAGGGCTGCAACGTGGTGCAGAGGGGAAATAATGAAGCACTGGCACAGCAGTGAGGGACAGAGTATCTAAAATGCAGCAAAGGTGGTCGCAGGGCCCTTGAAAAGTCACTGCAGAAGTAAACTCTGCAAGAGCTCGGCTGTTGATCGGCCCTCTGTGCCACAGCCGATGGAGCAAATCGCAGGTGTCCACGCTGGTAAGAGCCACATCTAAGCTCATCGTGGCCAGAATAGGTCCTTTGGAACCAAATAGGTTTACCTGAATAGCCTAAGCAGAAAGATAATCCTAAGTGTCTGTACTGAAGCCTGCAGAAGCAGATGAGCTTCATTTACCCTGGCAAATTAAGTGCAGTGAGATCCCTGATGAGCTTCTCCTGGAGGACCTTGAAGCCCCATGCTGAGAGCGCTTTCTAAGGTAGCACTTGCGTTTTTGGACACAGTATCCAGTCCGGAGGCCATGCACCTCTCACCCTGTAATTTGTATCTTAATGATAACGGATTGGGTTGAGATCACCTGTCCTAGATGTGATAATCCTGCAACAATTAGCCTCCAAAATGTTAAATTTTACTTTGAGGTCTGTGGGATTTGTAGGTCACAAAATACTGCTGATGCCCTGTGTAAACTGTTGATTCCATTTGCCAAATAGAATATAATACCATAATGGGGTTGATAACCTTAATGAAAAATCTAATTTCTAGATCTTCGGTTTACTTTGGCACAGTAAATATTGAGAGTAAGAAGGTGACTCTTTATATATCTCATAAAAGGACAAAATGCTATTCCCTGTGTTTGGTAGTGTATTTTTATACTTTGTTTGGAGCGCTGGGGAAGGAAGAGAAAATTGGAGAGACTTTTAAACATGTCAGTTTTAGTTCAAAAGTTACATAAGCAAACACTCTTGACCAAGGTGTTGAATTATAAAGTTTCATATTTTGTAAAGCTAAATAATCAGAAGTAATGCTTCCAATAAAAGACATTCATTTATTTACTGAAGGTGCCCATTGTTGGCCCTAATAATACATTTCAACATATTGAAATTGCCAGATAATTCTTTTGTGACTTTTAAGCTGGATTATATTGTTATTTAAATGAACCTGCAGACCGCACTGTAATAAAGAAATGCATGTTTTACCTAACAGTTATCAACCTGCATTCCAGTAAAATGAGAATTTTTACCTCCATTCATTCGGAGGGGAAGCTGGAGGTCACTGTTTTCAATATGGACCTTTTTAAAGCCTTTCAGCAGTGAATAATTATAAGCCACAGCTTCTGAAATTACCTGTATTCACTGTAGGGAAGAAGAAACTTTTATCTTTTGTAATGAAGTACACTTGCTCATTCAAACTTTATAAGAATTCCTTAAAATGGCAGTATTATTGTGCTGATTTAGTATTAGGTGGACTAGTAAAAGAAATCAATTTTTAAATATACAGATACTCCTGTTTATTCAATTTTACTTTTCTTGAATTTTGGATCCATCCTGACTAATAATAGAGATGGAAAAAAATGTTGTTTAGCTCTTGTGTAAATAACCTTATCTGTACAAATTGCTGTTTACTAAAACAAATGTTACTTCATTTGCAGTTTCAAATTCATTTTGCACTTTCATTTGAAGATTGGAGTTTGAAACTGTTTTGGTCATGCTAATTTTTTGTATATTAAGTTTTAAAAAAAGATTTTCTTCTTTATAGTTCAAAACTATGCAGAAGATAGAAATTGAAAATATGGCTTGCAGCAATGGGCTTTGGATTTCTTCCTTTGTTCTTAAAAACAAACAGGTTGGCAATATTTATGGGTATAAAGAAACAGCAAAGTCATTATCTTGGGAGTAATTTTTTTAAAATTATGTACAATAATTTGTTAATTATTGCCAGAAAAAAGCATGCATCCTTACTTCTGAAAATGTATGTTCTGGTTAATGAAAAACATTACCCTGCAGCCTCTGTGGGATTTTTTTTCCACTTGTAAAAAGTGTTTTTATTTATTTATTTATTTTTAAAGCATAGAATGTAACTTATCCCACACTTTCTTTAGTTGGATTTTTTTTAAGCCAGGCCTAATTCAATAGACAAACTCAAAGGTACAAGTTAAGAGTTTTGCTCTTGAATTGTGCATATTTATTTTGAGTAACATTATCATAGTCTTTTTTTTTTAATACTAAATGGCAGATTTCAAATTGAGGGTGATTATTTCAATCAAGAATCTTTTCCCCATCCTTTAGACAATTCACAGCTTTGAATTTCAAGCCATCGTCTCTGTGTTGTACTGTGCAACCTCTTTTTACCATGATTCAAAAAAACAGTTGATCCATTAAATAAAATCTGGCTTTGTAAAGAAGATAATTTCGTAGTAGCTAGAGGTTGTAATGTTAATGCTGGTCAGATGGGTGATCCTGCTCTGTTATTTCTCCTACAGGATGGAAGAAGGGCCAGTGGGTGTAGTAACCTGACAAAGAAGGTTGTTATTATAACTTAACTTTTTTAACACCCAATCATGACATATGTATTAATGGATGGGCGTCCAGGTAGTTTGTAACTATATATGTCTATCACCCAGCTAAATAAATATTTGTTAGATCAAGATTTGGTCTATGTATTACTTATATTTAAATATGGGCCATATGTTCCATGCCGTAAGAGAATGATCCATATTTCATCCCACTGTTTAGTAAACTTTGTCTTCTGTCCATGTGCTTATGCTTCCAAGCTATGGTAACACACACAAATAGGCCTCCAGAAAAGTTAGCATTAATGTCTTATTATGTATCTACTAATGCTTTTGCACTGTAAAATAGCTAGGACGAGGACCCATAGACGATGTCCAGATGCAGAGCAGAGCGTTGCCCGCTCCAGATGGCTCCGACACGCAGATATTTTCTCAGGGTAACAAGTTGCGTCGTGTCACCTCACAGGTCTGGGCACTTTCGACCTCAGCAAACGCAGGGTCGTTCAAGCTAATTTGGCCTCTCCTCCTGCGGTAACCCTTAAACCCAGAGGCAGGAGGATATAAGGAGCTGAGGAAGCTCATGGAGCGAGTAGGAAGGTTGTCTGCATGGGCTTGACATTGCAGTGGCACAGCTCTTGTCAAGCTTTCCTTTTGGCCTCCGAGTTAAGAGGAGGCTTGAGAGGGGATTTGAGGTGGGATAAGGAGGCAGCTTTGCGGCCGTGAACAAGGAGCCCTCCCCAAGCATGAGGGGCAGCAGGGGAGAAAGCAGAAAGATTTCTGAGGGGTGGTGGAGCCTATCGTCAGGCGCTGCCTGGAAAAAGTCACTAGAATTGCTTGTATTATTTAAAATTATTAAAATAATCAACTTCTTGCTTCGTTAATTTGCTATAATCATTTAAAAACAGGCTTAACAAATTTCTCAGTCTGTTGAATAACTGTTTTCCCTCTGTTTTCAGATACAAGTTGTTTGCTTCTGAAAAAGACTATTTTTCTTAAAAGGGTGTTTACTACCAGACAGTCCTAAAGCACAGCACATATCTGTCCTTAGGCAACCATATTCCTCAACAGCTGAAAAAAAATAAAAATCACTTCTTGCCATGTTGAGGATATACTGTATTCTTATATGAACCATCTGTTGTTGATGCAAATGCAAGAACAAATGATCTGAGCTGCCCTGTGAGCGCAGTTTTTCTACATGGGAGACCCAGCATCTAGCTTGTCCTTCTCGCTGCCGCTCTCTCTGCCACCCAAGACTGGTGGAGATCGTGTCCTTCCTTCTGGGCAGGAGCCCAGGCAGCACCACTGCTCACGTGGCCGCTGCCGACACGTTCCCACATCGCCGCTGCTTTGGAGGTCATGCCTTAAGTCTCTCCTTTTTGCCTCCTACCCCCAAAATGAACATGTACAGTTTGCTAAAATGACAGCATAGAAAAGGTTGGTGTCAATCCTGCCAAATGGGTGAATTTAATAATGAATAGTAAGCAGTGCCTGGTGTCAGGGTAGCTTCATTTCAGTATGTACTTACAGAAGATGTTATAATAAATTGCAAAGCGATATGATGATTCTGATGTGCGACATATATGCCAGGGTGCTTCAGTCGCTGATTTAGTGTAACATTTAGCCCTGTCGTGAACACTGTCATATAGTCAGTGCACAAATCTTATATTAAGCCAACCACCAGTTGTAATTTTGGAAATTGGTGGAATATTCCAATAAAGAAGCACAAAAGATTGTAAAGATTGAATAAGTTCATTGTCTTAATGACCGGTTGGGGAGGGAGAGACCATCCCCTTTAATTTTTTTTTCCTTTTAAAAATACTTTGTGGTTCAGCAGCACAGACACTGCATATCTTTGTATCCCCACACAGTCACCATGTTAATAGCTGTTTGCTGGTTGTGGTCAGTTAATTTAAAAAAGCTGGCACACTGGTATTATAGGTCACAATAGATTATTCTTGAATCAAATGTAGTATTGTTGCTTCAAACCAAACCCCCACCCGTGACAAAATTCATTATAGTTCTTCAATTTATAATGGTGTTTGAAAGGATGAGCCTACGATGGTATGAAAGGAGGTACAATTCCTTGTAATTTTTCCAAGCAATGCATCATCCTGTTCCTACTTTGCTCAGGGTGTTTGGTGTCTCTGGTTACACACATCTGTGCAGTAAGGAGTTATTGTTGGGTCTGGAATCTGGCACTTGTTTGCTTTGTTGCAAACATGAGAGAGAAAAAAAAAAAATGTTTACTGACCTGGTGAGCTTGGGTGAGCGTCTAGAATGTCTCTTTCCTGAATGTGGGATAGATACGTTTCTGTTTTAACATATATGCCAGGGAGTCAATCTAAAATTCATTTTATTCAGTAAACTGTGGTGCCACAAAAACTCTAGGCCCATTCTTGAGTCAGTCAGTCCCTGGAAGCCACACAGTGCTCTGGAGGGTATTTAGACCCTAAAGACTCATTTGTCCTCGTGCTGCAGGTGTTGCCGATACGCCAAGCAGCATCACGCTCTGACAAGAGCCTCAGCTCTTCTTTCCAGGCTGAAATGGAGAGTCTGTGGGGAACTGAAAACCTTGAGAGGGGATTGCTGTTTGCTAGGATAAAAAGCTGGATTGGGACACACCGGTTCCCCTCTCAGGCTCTTTTGTCAGGCCAGCAGATAACCCAGTTCCTACAGCTTATAAAACCTTTGCAAGGGCAAAGGTTAACAGTAGAAAACAAAATTTTAACTCCCCATGTTTGATTTCTACTCACATGTAAATGCCAATATTATGGAAAGGGAAAATACCATTTCTTCAGGCCAGTGAGACAATTCCCTAATGGTGAGGATTTCTAAAAACACACAGATTGCTTCCATGAGGAATTTAGGATGAAAGATGTGATAAGTTATAGTTAGTCATTAACATTTGTTGAACATTCTACTTATTATTAGTGTTCCGTATACTTCTGGTTCAAACATTTCATGGAAAATAGTGGAATAAATGGTGTAACACTAACCAGATGGTCCTACATGTGGAATTTCTAGAGCTTTTTGTGTACTTTATGTCGAAAATAACAAATCACACAGGTCAACAGCTTGTGTCAGCTAGTGAGAAATGATTGTACATTTTAAGGAAGAAAAGCTCTTGAGGTCTTAGTCACGTTGGTGTTAGGGATTCAACTTTGAGATTTTCACGTGGAAAGGAAGATGCTTCCAAGTGAGGCACATAGCACAAGAAATGTTTAAAGAGAGATTTGTTTAGATTCCGAAAAGTAGGTTATCTTAGACACATTTAGGTCCAGGACATCTCCTCCTTGCTTTTCATTTAATTATGTTTCTATTTTATCTTGGGCATCTGTTAGAGGATAAAAAATAGGGATAACTGGGAATAGAGCTGGCTGATTAAAAACTAAGATTTGCTACATTTTTTTAATATTATGTTCTTAAATTTAAAAAAACAGAAAGGAAATATTCCATATGTTTTCCATTTTAATCTACAGCTTCATACATATGTTTTAACGTTCTGAGAGTCACAAACTTACTAAGAATATGTTGCATAGAACAACTAAGTCATCCATCCTTATCGTATTTCACCGGGTCACTGTGGTCCCAGTGAAATATTTTGATGCAGAATGTAGTGCAAATAAATAAATAATGTATCATGGTGCTTAAGGGATTAATAATTAGTTATATAGCCTTTTACTTAGAAATTGTTATGATTAGACCCAGAATATCACTGCAGCTAGAGGCCTGGCAAGTTGAAACTGATTTCTTTCTAATCCTAGTGAATGAGGTAATGTGTAGTGTCATCTGTTTCAAAACAGAAGTAGAAACTGCATTATAATTTAATTTTGAGAACTGATACCTCTAACTCACTTTCATGTAAAGGCAAATAGGCAATTTTCTAGTTATTGTCTACCAGTTCCTTGAGTATAAATGAAACAACTTCCAGATATATCAAACAAGCTTGATCACTGCATCCATTAAAGGAGGTAAGTGCAACATGGTTTCAAGTATATATGCCAAGGGCTGTTGCATCACAGCAAATGGCAGCAGTCAACAGGATGTGTAATTTACAGCTTACGATCTTCTCCATATGGCTCAGTAGGTACATCAAAATATGTACCTGCTGCAGAAAGGGAATTGCCTTAAAAATGAATTTTTTACTTATGGCCAGCTGCTAGATAGACTTCAGAAAAATGCGCCATTGAGTTGGTGCAAGCGAGTTGGAGTCTCACTTACATGCAGTAGGGGTCTTAGCTTTTTGGTGTACAGTTAAAACATTGGCTATAAAAATAAAGTTTTATTATTTTGTTTTGTTCAATCAATCTTGAAATGAGAATGAAATTCCTACAAAGGAGAACTTTTTGGGTTTTCCACTGTCAGTGGGCCTTCCTTTTAAAGACAGGCAACATCTACTCTTCGAATAATTTTAGGCTGGTGGTAAGGATTGGATTAAGCAGCACATTCTCCATTGTGTATGTTAGTAAACAAGCTTTTCTCTTGTGCACTTACACATGTGTATTTTTGCTTTCTTTCATGCTTGAGCATGCTTGTGTAAAGGCATGTATGAAAGTGTTTAATTTTTGCCTATGATGACAGATATGCAGTTCTCTAGTATTGAAACATGCTTTTTGCGTGTGTGTGATATTTCCTGGAAATAGATACAGATACAGGGCAAGAGAGACCCTCTTTTGAGAGCCACCTTTGCGTGGTGTTGTACTTGGCCTGCGGAAGTCGCTGGGCCGGGGGCCGTGGTGCCGCTGCAGGGACGCGGCGGACGAGCTGCACGAAGGCAGCGGTCGGGGCTCTCCCCTCCTGGGAGCCGTCCTGCAGTCAAGGCCCAGACAGAGCATGCAGCGTTAAGGGATTATTTGCCAGATATTTGCTTGTTTGGGGTTTCTGGTGGCAACCCCTAGCATGGAGGCGCTGCATAAATATAGCAGGGCTGTCCTCTGGCCTGCAGAGCGTTTGCTCTCAGTTCTGTTTCCAGATGTGGAAACCCAGTAATCCTGACTGAGGCCTGTATCATTGTTCAGTAGTAAAAATTGAGTTGGGATGTTTCCAGTGTGAAACCTCTTGCTGATTTGGGCCCTGATCCTGCAAATACTTAGAGTTGTGGTTATTATTACAGAGATGCATGTTCCCACCGAGCACTCCAAGTTATGTATGTAAATGGTTTCATAAGTCTTAGAGATCTGGTCTGATAAGTGCAAGAATAACATGCTTAATGCGCAAGCTCGGCTCCTTGCGAGATGCTGAATCTCCTCCTTGAGTTAAATATAGTAAGCATTAACGCTAAACCCCTCCAGATTAAATTTTTCAAATTACAAGCATGATTTATATGTGGCGAGAACCGTTGGTTGGGACCAACCAAAAGAAAATGCATCCCATCCATTAGCGAAGAACAGAGTCATTAGGAAGGGGAGAGGCCTGACTCGGGCCGTGGGACGCGGCTCCGGCTGCATTGTGCAGGCAGGGAGCCCACCACGCGCCTCCGAGCAGCTTTGGCATGTGCGGCTGCTGTCACCGTCACTCCATCAATCAGCCCAACCATTGCACAGGTGGAGCACAACCGACCACCTCCTGTGCTGGAAGGTAAGCACAAAATCATTTGCACAGGGTCCATCACCCTGTGCTGCTGCAGCGGAAGTTTTTGTTAAGGACAGAGGAAAAAATATGAATTGCACACACATATTTATGTGTATATATATTGAATAGTTACATGTTAGAGATCAAAAATTAGCTCTCAGCTGTTTTCCTCCTGCTGAAACTACTGCAACAAAAGACACACACATTTTCTTGTCTTGGTGTGTTAGTGTCCTGTGAACTCATATCAATTGCATAGAATTAGTTACGGAAATATGCAGTTTGCTTTTGCTTTTGAATTTTAAAGTATCCCAGTTTATTTTGCTAAGTATCATCATTTATCATTCCCCACTGCGTACCTAATGACTGCATTTGTCAAATATAGGTTTTTCCTTCCTTTCCTGTCCACCCCCGAGTGAAAAAAAAATGTAATCAGAATAAGCACAGCCTTTGAAAATAGACACTTTCTACCTCCTCTTACTTCCCATCAGGTGATATGGCAAGACATCAAATGATACAAGGATATGTAATGTGACGGTAAATGAAAGATAAATTAGAAGAATGCCTTTTTGGATAGACTACTCCTTATTCAGTTTGGATGATAAGAATTTAGTCTTAGTTTCTGGCATGTTCATTTTTATCAGCTAAATTTCCTAATTTGTATTATTACAGATAATTACCAACGTATATTTATTCTTAAAACTTTGTTTGTTCAATTAGAAGCTAGATTTCATCCTTTATCTTTGTAGGTAGCTGATCCAAGACAGTTTTATGTAAATGGCTTAATTAATTGGTACCCTTCAGTTGAAACAGCAACTTACAAAGGGAGTAATCCTTTTCGAGTGGCATAAGCTGTTTTAAAAAAGGCAAAAAAAAAAAGCACATTACTTTTCTCAGGCACCTTGTCACACAATTATAAGTTATTTGACAGAAGTAAATATAATAAACTGCAAGGCAGCTTCTCAAATTATGTCTTTTCTAAGTAATTAAAATAGTATCAACCTTAAGTGCAGTTGCTCTGTAGTCTTCAAATCTGTAGTATTTAGAGACTTAATTATGCAAAATTACAAAACTTTCTTATAAATGGCTCAACATGTTGGTGGTAAAAATGTGATCTGTGTGGCCTACTTATTAAGCTCCCAATCGCTCTCAAGCAATTAGTTGTTTTCAAATGTTCAGTGTTTTGCTCTCCCTTTCAGGCCATGCTTGGGAACGTGGGCCATGCAGTGGTACCAGGGAGGGTGGTGACAGGACCTGCCACAACTGTCCTTCCCCAGGTGCTGGCCCCAGCGGTCTTGAAAGGTCCGTAGCAAGGGGACTGTTCGCTCCAGCGGTCTGTCCACCACCTCTGCTGCCCTCGCTGTGGCCAAGCTTGCCTGGATTGCACTGGTAACCTGGAGTATAAACCAGGCAGGAGGAAAGGGAGGTTCTGGTATTCTTCCTCTTTCCTGTTCTCCTGCACCAAAGGCCACGTGTTGTACAAGCACAGCTTGGAAGGTTATTTTCCCCAGCTGCACACTATTACCCTACAAAATAAAGGGGCATTTCCTAGGTCACTTAATGTGTAAAGGCAAAGAAAAAAGGTATTGAAATCATATATGTGATGGTAGATCTCCCCCTTTCCTAAGGAGGTCAAAATGCCCAAGAATGTCAGTGTTTGCATGGCAAAGTGTTGGCTTCCTTCCTTGTCTTAAGGTTTCCCTTTGTGAGAATGGTGGGAGAAAATCACATATGATTGTTTAAAAATATTTCATGTCATTAGTAAGAGAAATGAAAAATACACACAGAGAGCTTCTCTGCTGCTTGCTCTTGCACTGAACTTCATTCCAAACCGGTGATCCCAGGGAAGCGGGGGAGGGAAGAGTGGATGCCTGAATAGATGTCTAGAAATGTGGCAACTTTTCAGTAGAGATGTTCCAGTGCTATCCTCATTATTGTCCCATTTTATTTGGCAGAGTGACTCTTTTCCCCTTAAATGTGCGAGGGTTTAATTAATACATTCCAGTTGTCAAACCCAGTTCAGCTTGATGAGCAAGAGAGTGCAGAAAAGCTAGATTATTTGTTTGCATCACTAGGCAATGGGGAAATACCTCCTTCATTGGTTTTCTTTGCAAGCAGTGACAGCAGCGTTCTGACAGAGACAAAGGGATAAAAATGTGCTGGAAGAACTAGAAGAATTAATTTGTAATAGATAATTGGATCTGTATGGCAATGATATGAATTTGGAGGAAACTCAAGAACTGAATAGCACTCTAAGTTTTTAGATTTCACTCTCTCGTCATGGTAGTGTCTGAATGCCTTATGCATTTTCATGTTTAAATAAGAATATACCTACCTTGCTTCCTTATTTCATCGCTTTTTCCGTTGTCTCCCAAAGGTTTGCATGTGCTTATTCTTACTCTTAAATGTAACTCAAGAAATTAATTTTGCTCTTTGTTGGGAAGGTGGTGAGGATTTGTTGTGGCATTCTTCTCTTGCAAAAGTTAATTTTATTCTTGCACCAGCCTCTGAGACAGGTCTTTGGAGTTTTGCAAGCCTCATCTTTGTTGCTGACTGATTCTATGAAAGATCCTCTGAGAAAGGTGTAGTTTTGTGTAATAAGATATTGCTGCTTTCAGGAGACGCATGGATCCGTCCTGCGAAGATGCTGAGTGTCAGGATTGAGATATTTAGAGGTGTTCAGTTCTGCAGAGGGTCAGTGATGGAAGCAGAGCACATTGCTGATGTGACTGCTCAGGCTGCTGACAAGAAGAGCTGTTGGGGTTTGTACCAGCTGCAGTTTTCTCAAAAGTTGTAGATTTGCCCCTAAAACAGCTAGGTAGAGTAAATCAAGCCTAGAGGTCATAAATGTAGATCATTGTGGCAAGTAATAAAGCAACTAATAAATGTCCACAGCGCATAATTAAAAAAAAAAAGGTTTATTGACGAATGATCAACATTTTTCCCATCCTTTAAAAGGGTGAAACAGGTGTTGCCTGAAATTACAAACCCAGGAGGCACTTCAGGAAAAAAAAAAAAATACAGTTTTGAGAATGATTAAAGATCAAGTTATAAAGCACCTAGATGAGCATAATATGATGGGGACAAATCAGCACCATTTCTATAGCCTGTCAGATTTCTTTGAAATAGTTAACAAATAATGGATAAAGGAGAACCAGTGGATATAATTTATTTAAACTTTCAAAAGGGTTGGATAAAGTCTTTTAAAGGAGGCAATTAAGGAATCATGCTAACAATGGGGTAGGATGTAAAGTCTTGTCATGGATTTAAAACTGATTTAAAGACTGAAAGTTAAAAGTAAGATTAAATGGTCATTTCTTACTGCTGTAAGGAAACAGTAATGGGTGTTCGGGAGTAGGGCTGGGAATGGTAGACTTCCTTTTTTTTTAATTTATATATTTTCTTAAAATTGCTATTGTGCATAGAATATAATTAGGCAGTATTCCCTAGGGAATGCTGTAGGTTAGCATTAAGGGTCTCTGACATGCAGACTGTTCTAGTGCTGTCACGCAGTATTGAAAAGGAAAAAAAAAACAGGAAAACAGAGTGAACACTGGCAACAACACTTCACCCCCAAAGATGTTTCTCCATGGGGAAAAAACATCATCTGCTGTTTGCACCGCCTAATGTTAACAAGTGCAGGTTGTGAAGCACACACCAGCCCCAATCTAAGGACAAAATCAAAGTTCAGTCTAAAATGTCCAGGGGAAGATGTTTCATAGTCCAGGCCCTGGTGAGCTCGCCCCATTGCCCATCACCTTTGGTCAGCCTTGGCCACCGAGATCTGTGGTCTCCACATGGGTTGGTGTTAGGGGACTGCTGCAGAGACGGTTGGAGCTTGCGTTAGGGCTGTGGAGCCCTAGAATAGCTCAGCAAAACTAGACTAGTTTAGATAACATGGTATTGAAGAAGGTTTGTCATGGAAAAGGTGAAAGAAATATGTAAAAGAGACATACGCATCCAGTTAAACTGGACTTGTAAGGTCTGAATCTGTCATAATTCATCAGGCAAGTGATATTGGTGCTGCCCCGTGTGCTTGAATGGGGACTTTTCAAGGCGCTGTAAGTGAGGAAGAGATGGGGAATTTTTATCTCTGAAGGATGTGTCCTTATCTGCAAGCGACTGTCTAGCCCCAATAACTGCGTCCTCGCCCATCTTCTGGCAAAAATGGAAGAATTTGCAGAACAATTGCAAATGTTCAATGGGAAATTCCACAGGAGAAAAGATTAGAAACTTTTATTATTTAAAGTATAGAGAAGTAAAGAGAAGGGTGATAAATTACATAAAAAGTATTGTAGCAAAGACTGATCAGAGGCAGATCCACCTACTATTCTGCGAGTTAAAAGTCACCTGTATTCAATAGCTACATGCAAGGAGAGGGGGTGGAGAACACTTCTCCTGCCTAGTAAAAGGAATCTCTTGGCACCAGCTATTGCTGCAGACAGGCAGCCCTTAAATCTCGTAGCAATGTACATTATCATAAAGAATATCAAGCACCAGAGTTAGCTAAGGTCTGCCTGGTACTGGATAACACCAAAAGAAATTACTCACGTTAGTCATTCTACCCTCAAATTTCGGCACCTTGGATTTCGCATGCTTCTGATGGAGGAGGCTATCAGGAGTAAAACCGTGGCCTATATTTAAGAACAGCAGCAGTGGCTGATATTTTGATGCTTAATTTCTCTGATCTTCTGTTGAATTTAAATGTGCCTACAAGTGCTTTCCCAGTTTCAATTAGTACCGAAAACAAACTTTGCGTATTTTCTGAGATTATGTTCTTCATTATACATTGCTGTAGTTTTATGTGTTGTTGCCAAGAAATCTGCTTTTGACAAATTGCACAGGAGGCATTTTGAGATTGTGATGGAGTTGATTGAGTTTTGGCCAAATCCTGTACACTTTTATCACTGAAGACTGAAATACAGATGCTTGTTACACTAAAATATATAGAATTTGCTTTGGCCCTGAAAATCTGTGTCACATTTTAAAATAACCAATTTGGGTACAATTTGAGTTAAGTGGCAAGTAAACAATGCAAATGAAACTGTTTTGTTAGAGAGAAAGTAATTGAAAATCTGCAACTAATTATAAATTGGCAATACACAAGTCTCCAGGAAGCTAAAAGGAATACTTTGCTGATATATTGTTTAGTTACATTCAAAATTAGCTTACCCTGCACAGTTTGTGCAAGAGATTTTGCAGCTTATTGTAACTTCACTTTCTAAAAATGAAACAATTAACGACTGGAATTTTATAAGGAAGTGTCATTTTTTTTTTTAATCAAAGAAAACTCTCCTCAGGTTATATGATCTTTTTATTTCACATGGGCCTTGAGCTTCAGCTTTTGTGTCTAGGTTTGAATTTCCTCAGTGTTTGTCACTAGCCTAAGTTTTGATTGGCATCTTCATTGTGTTTTTCGACTCAGCACCTCAACACATTTCTTGTGCATTAATGTAGCTGTACAATACCTCTGAGCAATAAGAATGTGTTGTCACATACAAGGAGAAATTCTTTGCTTGTATTTGGTTGAAAAAGCTATGGGATTGGCAGGGAAGCTTCTATTGTCACTTCCACCTAGATCTGCAACACGAGGAGCTAGTCAAAACACCCGGGTAATTGTCACCTGGATTTGTGCTGCTGGAACGTGTTTCATATGCAGACTTCAGGGTTTGGTGAATATCAACTTTTGTCACAACTGTTATTTAATAGGACCATGTAAATTTGTAAGTTGAGAAAAGAAAAAGTTAATGTATTTAATACAGCTGAGTTTAACAAGACTTGATATACGTAATGTCCATACAGACTCATCCCAGAGAAGTTTGCCTTACAGTGCTCTGAAATATCCTGGAGCACCAGGTCGTGCTGCAAAGCTCAGCGGGGTCTCCAGTCTGGTCTTGTCACCAAAAGCCCCTGCGGCAGGAAGGGATCCAGGCTCTGTCCTCCTGCTGGAAATGAAGGTTTTCAAGCCTGTCTTCCTGGGATCTACCAGAGGCAGAGCTGTCTGGGCAGGCTGCAAAAGGTGCAAAGCATGACTGGCAATTTCTGCTGGGGGAAGGTCATTGCTGTTTTATTCTGCGTTGTGCAAATGGACAAACAAAGGCATATTCAGATTAAAAGTTATTTCCTTAAGATTCAGATAGATTATCAGTAACAAGAGCCGTGGGCAGAACTCCTTGCTTACTATGCCAGCCTATCATTACTAAGTCATATTCAACCAGTTGCCAGTTGTGTTTTCTACAGAGAGCATTTCACTGATAGGTACTTCAACAAGACTTGACTTAAGAGAAATTTTGATCTTGAATTTTTTACAGCCTGATGCTGCTTCTCTGTAAGTCATTGTTGAATTCAGTGAATCATCAGTTCCTGAGATACTTATTTTTTAGCATAAAGCCTCGTAGTCAAGAGCTAATAGAGATACCTTTGGAAAGCACCGACATGCTGTAGAAGCGAATCCGCCCTGTCCAGGGACAGTTGTTCAGTGCCAGCTCTGATAAAGTTCCTGAAATGCTGCATAGATGCTGAGCACATTGGCAAAGGGTTTCCTAGTGAGTTCTGGGCAGTGGGTCATTAAAAGAAAAACCCTTCAGCCAAGGAGCAGGAATAAAACTGTGCTTTTGGTGTAGTAGCCGTTTCTAGACAGGCCTGTTCCACCATCCTTGTGGAAGTAGCTCCGCTCACATCACTCGGGACTCCCTCTGTGGGTACCAGTTGCTGGATGTAACCCATAAATGCCAGACTTTGACAAAGTTATTCTGCATCCAGAGCCTTTTAATGAAAAGTTAGCTTGGGTCGTGAGGAAGGGAAGGGATAAAGCACTGGAGGCGAGGAGAGTATGAGTCACTGCGTCCAGACTGAAACAAATCTTTGAGCACCAATCACAATATAAAACTTTAAGGGCTTGATCCTGCCTTTGGCTACGCTGGTATGTATTGTTACACATCCTGTAAAATCGGCTACTGTTACATGTTATGTGGCACTGTTCACCCACATAACTAAGCTCTGAGCTCGTGGGTTTTATAGACTTTATTTTTAAATCCCATAAATGCTGCTGGGCTTGGCTGTTGAGAGTGAACAGATGCGGCAAGATTTTCCTACACCTCCTATCCGCTTATAGCCCCCAATAATTAGTGCTGCGTTGCATCTTTTGATAAAGACTTCTTAGAGAGCTGTTTCATGAATAAGGCTGCATAGAATGTGCCATTGTTGCTGCTGCAGGTTTTGAGTTTATTTGTATATTATGGGTACTGTATGCCACATAATAATGAAAAGCTATATGCTCTGGTCTGCTAGTTCACTACACAGTCTGTGTGATTACAGATTGTTGGAGTAACAGTGGGCCATTGAAACTCCATCCAGATGTGTGTGCTGCTGATTATGGGACTACCCACAAAGGAGGATTATCTCTTTTGTTACCGTTTTCAACCCATTTAGAAATGGGAAAGTGAAAAGCGTGTACACAGCAAATGAGGAGGAGACACGCATTTTGGAGATGAAGGTTTTTTCAGAATTAATTCCCAGCAAACAAAAACTCTTGATCCAGCAGAATGCATTTCTGGAGCATGACCAGATGCAACTTAAGTACACTAGTGACATCCCGAAGCGGTAGATTCTGAAACAGTCTCAAGACAAGTGAGTGTCATATCTTTCACACTGCAGGAGAAGTCCAGATAGAGAAACACTGTCTGAGGAAACCTGTGGTGGTAAGGGGGGAAACAGAGCCACTGTCAGTTTTCTAGCGTTCTTATTAAAAAGCATTATCATAATGTTAGGAGATGTTGGAAGGAGAAGCAGGAGAATATGTGATTTTGTCTTTCTAGAATGTGAGTAGTTTCATTCAATGAGCTGGAGCACTGTCCAGAGATCATCCAGCTCTTTGGATGATCAATTCTCCAAGTGTGATGGACTCCGTGTGTTTCCAGGCCACACACGGGAATGGTGATGTTTTCATTTTGTCTTCCCTAAGTGTCATCTCCTGATTCTGAACAAGAGGGAATATCATGTCTAATCAGCCGCTGACCATCATTCACTTTCTCCCTTAACTTCATTTCATGAGTTGCCATGAATTGCACAGGAGACAACATAGAGAAGGTAGAAGGAGAAAATGCCAGTGGCAGCAATTGGGTATGAGATCCAAGTGTTTGAGAATGGATGAAAGAGAAGGTGCTGAACAGTTTACCTACACATCTCCTTAACAGCTCGTGATGAAGAGACAAGTAGTTTAGCAACCTTCCCTCAAATTTAGAGCTTGTTTTTGTTGTTGTAGGTAGTGGTGGGGTTTTTTTAGTTTTTGTTTGTTTTTTAACTTATTTCCCAGAAGGTGGGGATTAAACCACAGAAAAACTCTGTGGAAGAGAGGAGATACCTGAATTCAGTCTTAGCCTCACTTTGTGGTGCTTAACTTAAATAAAAATAATGAATTTCCTCCTACATGATTAATAGTCAAGTGTGGTGACATACAGGAGCTTGAATTTCAAGGTAAAGGATAACTGCCATGTTAAGTTGATTACAAAATTTCCCCTGAAGATGTTGACAAGCAGTGAACAAGGTCTTTGTGACTTCTGATCTTGTAAATGCACACTTCCAAATGATTTGTCTAGTCTTCTGAAGCAAGTCTTGTGTTACATATGATAGATAGGTTAAATAAGTTCCAAATGGCCTAATGTGAGATCTGGAACTCAAACACCTGCCAAGGAATTGCAATGTGTGAAATATTCTGTACTGGAAGTTTTACCTCCTCTTAATGTCTAATAAGCTTAGGAAGGAGGCAAATACTTCTCCCTCCCTTGTTCTCCTTGGGCTTGTGGCCTGAAGCCTTCTGTATTACACGGAGAAACCCTTAGGGCCTTCCCTTGTGCCATTTTTTTCTTTCTTCCTCACCCCTAATTATTGAGTGCATCAAAGAAGTTAAAACTATCTCCTTAGTGCACTTACAGGGATTTTGGTATAGATGCAGAAACGACCTATGTCTGGACTTAAAGTTCTTGCATATTTTTTCTTTAACAGACATCAGAACCAATGGCAGTTGTTGGCATTTCCCAGCCAAAAGAAAAGAGTGGGCTGTGGATGGGAAAGCAGAGCACTGGTGCAGTTATCTCCATAAGTTGTTCCTGTGTTACACATGCAAGATTAGCAGAGGATTTGGATGATTTTCTCTCTCCTCAGTTTGAGTTGTTGAGAGGACAACCAGGCTAAAGGGCAGAGCTTTCACTTTTGTGCAAAGAATTATTCATTTAGCTAAACAAACAAACAGAAACTTTGGATAGGCACTTGACTTTAGGTTATTGCTTTAGATGAAATGTACACTAAAATCTGTTTCAGAAAACCACCTTGTCCAGTGCTTGCCTTTTGCTGTCTTCACACAGAATGACTTGGACAAGGAGCTGTCACACGTGGCCTCTGTGGTTTTCCTTCACTTGGGGAGATGTAGACGGTCTTTCCCGCATCTCAAGATGACTGGCACCCTATAGAACAATCTTCCGCATCCCATGGGCTGGCTGTGGTCCAGAGCCCTCTGTGTCCCACGAGGAGCTGCCTCCCAGCAGGGCTGTCCATCTCCGGAGTACTCCCTGCACTTCTCACGTCACATCCCTTCAGGCTGGTTCGGGGCCAAATGCGGCCTGTGATCAGCAGAGCCCATTTGACCCATTTCTCTCTGGTTCAGTACATGATTTATGTAGCCACTTTCCCACGAGTTGTAAAATTCAGCAAATCACCTCCCACCTGCACATCCCAAACCCCAGAAATTAGGGTGTCTCCCCTCAAAATCACAGGCCAGACTCTGTAGCTTTCCCACCCGTGCACTGGGAAGGAAAGCACTTTGTCAGCAGACGGGAGCGCTCCACCCATGGCAAGGGGTTTAACAGCCCCAAACTGGAAATGCGGGACACTCCAGCCCAGTCCAGGTCCACAGCCCATGGGCTCAGAAGTGAGGGGTAGTTGCAAATGGTACCTTCACAGCGGTGAATCATCACGGATAACTTTTTTCCTCCCTCCCGCTGTCCTTTGCGTGAATAATTTTTTTTTTCCCTTAAAAGATGCAATTGAAATGTTGCCTGTCTCTTCCAGGAGACGAGGGAGGCTGCTGAAAAGAGATCATCTTTGTGTAATGCAGCATGCAATACAGTATGTAGGGTAGGCTGGCTTGTCTTTTCTCTGTGATAAGCACTACACTGAAGTCTACTGTCATTTGTGTGTATGTGTGAATATCTCTCTGTAATGGAATAAGAGTGTGTGCAAAAATGGCTACTGAAGTGCCCAGCCAGTACACTTACTCCAGCAGAGTGACAGGATAAGAGAAGTGGCAGAAACAAAGATAGGAAAAGAGATTTTTGCACTAACAGGTGTGAAATGATAAGCCTGGCCTATATGGGAAATGTAGGGAATCCTAAGTGCACTTGTGAGGCCAAAATTAGCCGTGCCAATTTGTTTTCAGCAACACAGTGCTATGAGAACCCATCATTTATTTTCTCATTTGGGGAAGAAAATTGCTGTCTCACTGAACTCCACTGATTCTTAGCAAGCTAATACTGTTTGGCGTGAGGAACTGCGCTGAGTGTTGAAGGCCAGGATAGGAAACAAGGCAATCTGTAGAGAAGGACAGGGAGATGTTACAGGGAGCTTTTGCTGGCCACATGGATAAGGTCTGCATGTCATCCAAACCGAGTGGCTAATCACCTCACACGTGTCATCACAACTGCAACATACTCAGCAAGGCAAAAGGGGAGGAAAAAATACCTATTTTTTTCCTAAGTACGCACAGCTAGGAAAAGTTCTTCTCATTTTTCATCGTCCACTCGTGTAGGTGTTAGGGCCATGTCTCAGTAAGGGAACAGCAGCTGGCCTGGGGTTCACACAGGAATAAAATGTGCATGTATTAAAGAAGAAAATTTGAAGTGATATTTAATGAGTGGGGTAATGTGAGTAAGCAGAGTCTTCTGATTAGGATATGGGAATAGAGAAGGGGAGTAATCTGAGCTTGATTCGTTTTAGGCAACTTGGAAAAACTGGAAGGAGGAAAAGTCTGCAGTAAAAAGAAAATAAAAGAGGAAACATTGCCAAGGCTACAGTTCTCTTTGTTTATTTGTCTCGTTTTTTTGTTTGGTAGCAAGGGAAGAAAATATGATGTATGCAGTCCTGATTGGCATAGAATGAGGGTCTGGAGACATGTGGAAAGGAGAAATGTAAGAGATTTGTTGGGAATTAGAGACTTGGGAGTCAGAAGGGACAGTGGCAGTGTGACCGAGATATGTGCTCCAAGCCCTGGTAGAACCTGTGGCTTAGCAGTAACTCAATGGAGGGTGAGGAAAAACCAAATGAAACTATTTTTGGGTTGATGAGAAAAAAAGAAAAAAAAAAAAAAAGGCTCAGAAGGTTTACCCCAGCAGAGAAGGAGTATAACAGTGGAATAAAATGGGACTGAAGTGTTAGAAATGGTGACTCCAAAAGACGACACAGGATGGACTTTTTTGATTCCTGAGATTCCAGCAAAAAGGAGAGCATCAGCCAAACCTGAGTAAATCAGACACCGTAGTCTGGATGAGTGCAGGGCAGGCGGAGAGAAGGAGATAGTCACAGGGGAGAGGAGACCCAGCAGACAGCAGTGATTGCATTAGGCACTTGCAAACGAGCGGAGGGAGCTCGTATTAGCCTATCAGAACTAGATTTCACCTGGGCTAAAAGAAAAGTGATTCAGAGGACTGACTGTTAAATTAGGATTTCTTCACCAAATTTCATCAGATCTCACATCATCAAGTCAAATCTGGTTCTATTTAAGCGGCTCTCAACAAATTGTCAGAACACGTATTATATCTAGCATGGCAATAGGAGCAAACAGGGTGATCCAAGTGCAGAAAAGAACTCTTCTAGGCCAACCTATGGCTTTTTCTGCTTCTTAAAAGCATCTCAAGAACAGTGGTTTTCCTGAAGAGAACTTTCCTAAGTTTTTTTTGGCTAGTTACGTTTGTATTCCCTGTATAATCTTTGTGTTCCTTCCCCCCCCTTTTTTTTTTTAATCTCCTGATCTTTCTTCTTTAAGCACAAACTGGGATGTAATCTGCAGGGAGTATCTGTATCTATGGTGAAAGGAAGTGTGTCAAAACAGCCTTAGAGGGAAGGGTGCCACGTGTGAGATCTCTTGCATGTCACCATTTTTCTCCATCTGTGCAACTCGCAGGGTATGACTACAGGACGTGGCTGAATAGGGTCTTGGAAAAATCGAGCTGTAAGCACACAAAGCCCAGCTTTGTGTCCAGAAATGGCGTTTCCACACAGTATATCTGATTTCCATAACTCGGCACTCTTCTAAATACCAGCCAAGGCAAGTCCATGTAACCATGTTAAATTCCTTTCTTTTCTCTTTCTTAAATCGGGCAATTGGTGTAAACTTCTAAAGACAACTATGACAAACCGACACCACATTGACCAGAGAGTCAGTCCTGATAGTTATTAATTACTTAAAACTTTTAAAAAAAAACTAAGACCAGGTCTGTGCTGCAGATTTCTATCAGCACAGCTGTTCTGGTCAGACTGACACCTCTAAGCGAGCAAACACTACACATGTAGATGCAATTATACCTCAAAATGGTGCTTGCTTTGCTTGCGGGGATGATTTTACTATACCACTACAAAGAGCAGATTTGCCAGTGTAAGTTTACACTGCCCCAGGAATGCTTTGTCTGTTTACTCTGCTGCTATTCCTTTATCAGTAAGGCATTTGCAGTATAGACATGGTCTTATTTGGAAGGCTGGTTTTAATCCTGACGCATGCTAAAGTGATTACACCGCTGATTGAGAACTCAATAGAAAGACTCCCAACTGCTTTGCTCTGAATCAGGGCCTGAAAGCAGAGGAATTATCTTGTGGTTCGAACACAGGAGTGGGAACTCCTCGAGCACGTCCTGGGTTTGATATTGGCTTCGTTTATCTCTGAAACTGGGGGTGTGAAGGAATTTGGCTCGCAGAAGGTTGGTGAGAATGAGTTCCTGCTCCCGGATGCAAGTAACATACATCCACAAAAAACATCACAATCTTTATTAAAAAAGGAAAAAAAGAAAGAAAAAGAAAAGATAAAGTTCAGCTGGTATTATAGCTGTTCTTGCAGCACAAACTGCAGTGCAATGTAGGCCCTGGTTCTGGGCCAGCCTGAGTAACTGCTCCAGGATGGCTCACCTGCCTTGATGAGACATGTCTCAGTTTGGGAGGCATTGCACCACCACATTTTCCATGGGTGTTCCCTTGCAGCACCAACCCTTCTTTCTTCCTGTGTTTACAGTATCCATGGGCCATATTTTAAAGTCTTTAGAGCTCTTGGAGGTCAAATCCAGCAGGTAGGACCTACAGTGTGCAGGGCTCTATGTGCAGCTGTGCACCTTGCAAGTCCTAAGTGGTTGCTGCTCCTTCTACAGGACGTAGCAATTGGTTCTTAGAATTACAGCAGCAGTATGTAGGAGGGCACTTTTCCCAAGGATCGTGGAGCATTAATGGCTTATCACCATCATTTCATGACATAGGACAAACTTAAAGCTGAGTTCAGGTCAACAGTTGTCACATCCTGTGCTAACCTTGCATGCACACAGTGTCCTGCTTTCAGATCATCAACTGCATTTCCAGTGGAAGCAAGCGAGGAGCTGCAGGCCAAGGGCATTTTCCCTTCTCCGTGTGTCGTGGTACACTGGGCTCCAGACTATGCGGGATCCAGCTGGGATGTGTGATCCCCACCTGGCCTTGAATGTGTGAATTCACACCAAGGAGTAAATTCCTACAGGAGGCAGAATTAGTGGGAAATAGCTATTATTCGTAATATTCCTTTTCACTGGTAGTGCATGCTTTAGAAAACTGCTTTTAGAAAATGGAAAACTACAGTGTAGAGAAGAAATCTTTATCTCTGAGAGAAGCCAAGTTTCATTTTGTGTAGTTTAATGCAGAATTTTTGGACCAGTCTGTGATCTACTGTCTATACCTTGCTCAGTCTGTGGTTCCTTTTACACATAGTCTCTAGACTGTCATCTATTGACACGGGAAACAACGTCAAGAGAACTGATTCTATGACAAATTAGTACATGGAAGAAGTTTTTTTTCTTTCCTGATTGTGTGACTGATTCCAGAAAGATCTCTCAAAACTCAGGAGAGTGCTTCGGAAATCAGTGTATTTTGATACGGACTGGCTTGATTTAAAGCTACTAAAATTATTAAATGATGCTTTTACCTGATCCGAAGCACCACGTTGCTCAGTTGTAGACTGCAAAGGGGAATGGAAGCCATCCAAAAATTACTCTTTTTGCACACGGCGGGAAGAAAAACCGTGCTCTGTCTGGTATAATCTTGTCAGGGCCAGGTGAAACCTGATCACAACAAGTAACAGTGAACCTGTGGTGCGTGAAGCAAAACAGACAGGTCTCCCTGGCTGTAACCCACAGGCCCCTGAATGAAAATCAAGAGCATAACAGATTTTTTTCTTTTTTTTTTTTTAAGCAAAACTGTGTCAGTAATGACAGCACTAACCCTCAGCTGCCGTTTTCATGTCCCGCTGAAGAATTTCTGTGCTGTGTTCAGGCATATTCACAACTTCTTGGCTGGGTTTGTAGCAGACGGTGACGCTGAGGCAGGGGGTAGTGAAGGTTGTGCTGATGGGAGTCACAGTTATAACCTCACTTCCAGCTTCACCTCCAGAGGAGGCTTCTGAACTTCATCCTGAAATTCGTCTTGGGAGAGGGAGAAGTCTTGCGTTCATCCCACATTGCTGCTTAGCCCGAAATCCCACCGTTCAGGTGACGTTAGGTTGTGGAGGGATATAGGGAAGAGAAGCCCATGAAGGAGCTATGTGCAAAGCTGGCAACTTGATTTTTAGTGTGTTGCCATTCGGGAAACCTGGTCTTTAATTTCATGAGCATAACTGCCATTGCCAGTACTGGTGTAAGCAAATGCTGACCGCAGTTTTCTACCCATGCTGACACTTTCCTTTGCACCAGTTCAGCTATTTGTGGGGCTGTATAGTGAAGGAAACAGGTTTAAATTAACTCGGTGGTTGCTTTAACCTGATTTACCATGCAAAATCTGGCACACACTGCAGCTCTGGAGGCTCTGGCGCTAGCACAGCCCATGGGGTAGTGCTGGGGAGGAAAAGCAGCTGAAGAAACTCCACTTTTAGGTAACTTTGCCTCTACTTGGTGACATCCAGCTTTGAAAGGCAGCCTGGCAGAATGTTTGAACCGGTATTAAGAAGGGAAGACAGGTCACTTACATTTCCCAAAGAGAAAAATGGTGTGAAATGGGTGTGAAATCAGTTGTTTTTGTGAATATATTGTATAACTGCAGTTTTTCTGAATAGAGTTTGCAACACATATTCTGAGAGCACGGGTATCTTGCTGAAGATGCATATTTAATTTTGCTTTTACTTTACTTACTTTGGAATTAGAAACTTTGGCTTTTCTTCTTCTGAGAGAAAAACAAACAAAAAACAGAAGAAAAAATGCAGTTAAATATGGACTGTGCACTGGGGAAAGAGGAGGAGTAGCAGAGGGAGAGGGCCTCCAGGGAATGTTAAGTACACATGTAAGAGTAGAACATATGATCCTTCTTTATTATTGTCCATTTAAAACTACAATGTGTTCCACTTAAACTAGACATGCTAATAAAGGAAGAGGAGTCATTTATAGTGGACAAATTCCAAAGACCAAAGCTGCCTCCTCATTTAAATTCTGCTCTTTTGTTAGGGCACCCTACTGACATAATTCTCTATTGTTTCTGCCATTATCACTTGCTTAATGCAGGACATAGTGTCGGGAAATTCCTGTCTGGCACTTACAAGGTGTTTCTAAAAAGAGGAACAAAAGAGTCAAGGGTACATAGGGAGCAGGAGGAAGCTGCGAGGGGAAGTGGCAGCAAGAGGGAGGAATCTGAGATAGTACCAAAGGCTGGGGGAGACAGGCAGGAGAGGTGTAAGCCTGCCCAAAAAGGGGGGAGAGGTAGGGAGAGGCTCACCGATTTCCCTCTACAATCCTAACGAGTCCGGGCAAATCTCCAGAGAAACTTGGGAAGTGGCTCCCCAGTGGCAAGGAGGAGATTCCCAAGAGGGAAGTGGAGCAAATCGAGTCCGACTGCAAATACCTCAACGTTGAGAAGGTCCTGGATGAACCGTAGCTTCTTCTTGGGAAGGAAGGCTGTGCCATTGGGCACCTGGGGTCCTGGTTTGGAAAGCTGCTTCCAAAAGGGTCACACAAGTTAGGTGCTGAGGGTCTGTGGTGGCAGGTGACCAGCCAGTCAGGGTCTCCCACCTCTCCCAGTAAGCTGGGTGCAGTGGGACGGGCCTTCCAGCTTGCGCTGGCCTTAGTGTAAGGAGATTGCTCTGTGCTATCATTTGTTAATAACAATGTCCTTTTCTGTCATATAATTAGAAAATACATCTGGCTTTGCCTCCAAGCACTGTAGCCTTATTGCATTTGCACATTTTTCATAATATTTCAGGCCAACTGACCAGATAACGTTAATGAATATATTAGATAGGCAGGCACTTCTAAGGAAAAAATAATAAACATACTTGTATATTAAAAAAGTTAATTCAGTCTGGAGCCAAACAGGTAATTTTCCCTTCAGCATTTTTTCACTCAGCTAAGACAGGTTGGACGAGGAGTGCAGTCACCCTGTCTGCGGAGCTTGGCTTGGCTTGCATACCAGGGGCGAATTTTCTTGGGAGACAGACAGCAAGATGATCTGATTGGCCTCGGTCCAGAGCATGCTCACAAAGGCCTCTTTGATGGAGGCTTTCTTGGTAAGCCCTGTACCAAAAGCTGCCTGCCACCCTCCTTTCAAAAATACCCATTTACAGTAATTCGGGGAGGGGGCAGGGAGGGGGAAATAAATAACCAAGAGTGAAATAGGGGCTTGCCACAAGAATAATTACGTCGCTGGGCTTGAAGGGGCTGGGGAAGAGGAGGGGGGAGTTATTAAGTAAACTGCTGGATGGTGAAGTAGCTGTTTGGCAACAACGCAAGAACATAAGGCACTTGCAATTAAGCTCATTAAAGCTTCATCATTTTGCTTATCAATCTTTTCTGAAAAGGGTGGGGTGAAGCAGCGTATATTAAAACATGGCTGCTTTTGCAGATAGGGAATGATCACTACCAGTTTGATTTTCTGAGCTATACTCTAGTGCACTTAGCCCATGATGGCATACACGATTAGCTAATTTAACACCCTTTTGGACATGAGCTAGTGATTAATAGGGGTTTGTTAATGTTTCCTGGCACTCCATTGCTAAAATATGTCGTGCAGGCAACTGTTACTTCCTTCGCTTTATCTGAGTTGGTATCCAGATGTGGTCTCCTACATTTTTGCTCCCGTTTGTTCTCATAACAGTGGCTTTTGGATCAATATTTACTGAAGCCTCCACACCTTGGGATAAGGGGAAGGTGAATACATTATTGAAGCCATTGCCTCCTGGGTCAGTGAAGGATGTCTTCTGACTGAGGCCATGCTAATCAGAAGCATTGGGTTTCCACAGAAATAGCAGCTACCTGAAGATAGATTTATGAGCTCAATTGGGCCCAGCTGCCTGCTGATCCTGGTGTGTTAGAGACCTCAGCCTGGCTCTTAACAGGGTGGCTCTGGCTCTGGGAAGGTGTTGTGTCCAAGTCAGTGGGAAAGCTCTCACAGCAGCACTCTTGGAAAAGCTTAGGACAATGACAGCAGCAACATTGCCTCCTGCTTTCCAACTGCTTCCTGGGTACAAAGAGTGAGATCCGAGGAAGAAATCAGGTCTGTACCTGTCGTTATTGTTTATTGCAGGTTTTACTTACTAGTAAGTGTGTAAGGACAGTATTTCAGAGAAACTTCATCCCAATGCTACAGTGCACTGTAGGTATGGACTGAGCTTTGAAGCATCCCTGTGTGGGAGATAAGCTTTAAGTTGACTTTCTGGACAGAAAAGTCTTGGCACAGCGATATAGAGGGAATCCCAAGAGCAGGAGAGCTGTGACAAAGGCAAGACTGGAACCAAAGTTCCCCGTTCTCACAATTTCATTTTTTTTTCTAAAATAATCTCATCTATGCAACCTCTGTGATTTTCTCAGCTGTTGATAACCACTATATTAACCTTTGAGCTTTACTAGTAAAAATGGTCAACCATATCTTATGTTTTCTGTATCCAGTAGCAACTCTCTTTCCAATGTGTGATACCTAGAGTTTGGGATATGGGCCCTAGTTAAAGTTGTTCTTTCTGCAACAAGTTTTTGACAGATCTTCGCCACTGCGTTTACAGCCTCTTGTCTACGTAGTGTTATAATTCATTTTAACTTTGTAAGAAAAGAAAGGAAGCAAAGAAAGAGAAACTGGGGGAAACACAGATATGAAGAGAGGTGTGGAAGGAGTAGCACCACTAATACAAACATGTAGGTCATATCGCCATAAGGGAATGGAAGCAAGATTGAACTTTAATTCTTGGTTTGATCAAGGTAGTGTAAAACCAGACCCCAAAGGATTTCCAATGAAGAAACTGGATTTATATTTTACATATGAGCTATAGTTAAAGCCAAATGTTCATTCCTCTCAAATTGTGTAGGTGGATTACTTTACTTCCAGCATTGAAGTATCATGTTTTTAGCTGCTAATAAACTTAATAAAATCCATTTCTTATTTCCCCAGTGTACTGCGTTCATGAGCCTTGATGTGCTAACAGAGCAATGCTGTCCTGAAAATTCGTTTGTCAAAAAAGAAACAGGCAAATGATGCTTATGGATAAGTCAAGATGAAAAAGAATATATGTATCACTCTTTCAGTGGCATTGCTTTTATTAGAATTGCCAGTCTCCCTGTTTCTCCAGACATAAGACTGGACCAAGAAGTTCAGAAAAGTTTAGAAATTGTCCTGTCATCAGCCCAATAGAGAATTAAAATATGTATTTAAAAAAAAAATAATTCTTCGATTAAAAATATCTTCCGTAACAGCAAGTTGCCTGGTTTGGCTTCCTTCCCAGAGCCAGACCTGCGTTTTCACACAATGTGTAATCAGGCTGAGGGATTCATTGCCACTGGAATTCACGGAAGCCAAGAATTTACAAAACTGAATGAGAGATTAGGCATTTATGTAGATAATAAAAAAATATCTAGAATTATTGTAGTTAATACAAACAAAGAGAGTCCTGGAAAGGAGATAAAAACTTAATTCTTGAACAGTTTAAGATAATGTGTAATACTTAGTATTGGGGTGAGACTTCCTCCAGGAGGGGAGGAGGAAGATCATCACACAGTGTCCTTGAACTGTGCTTTGAGATCTTCAGTCTTCTGCTCTGAATTAGAACTGTAAGTATGATTAAATATGGAGATAACCGTTTTGCCAATCAGTGCATGTTTTCTCATCTCCCCTGCTTAGTTAGATGAGATAATGCAATGAGAGCCCTTGAGCTACCACCCTGCCACTTCTACATCCAGCAACTGGCCAATGGGAGGCGCCAAGTGGACGAAGACATCAGTGAGGTTGAGCAACCTGCTGAGTTAAATGTTGGCTTTGAAAACTGGAGAAGCAGAGTTAAGTTCAAGTTCTGCCACAGGCTTCATCTTTGGTGATGGCAAAGTCCGTTCTTTCAAACTCTTCATGTCCCTCATGCGTGATGGCATGTCGCCACTCTCTAAATGTGACTATGGTACACTGCGGGGGCACAAGAAATTATTTACTTCACCTAAGGGGTTTCTTGGGCAGAACAGCAAGGAAGAAAGAATCTTTAATAAGATTTAGGGAAAACAGAAGTGTGAAAAAAGAGTGAAAAACAAGATGCTTTGTGTGAACAGGGAATGAATGGGAAACAGGTAAGGAAGAAAGAATCCTCAGGTAAAGAGGAAGAAGTAAGATCTTAAGTAGAAATCAGAGGAGCAAAGGCAGGGCTGAGCATATAAACAAAGGGTTTAGGAGAAAAAGCAAGATGACTTTTGAAGCTTTTAGTGCACATCTGACCCAAATCATCTGTCCTTTCAGAGTCAGCCCATCACCTCCCTTGTTTAGACTTTATTTTTTCCTCAGAGATCTGTAATCCTTATTCTAAAGAACTCCTGACAGGGTGGACATTTGTTGTGTTAATAAATGCTCCTATTGAAGTTAGCAGACCTGTTAAAACTTGTACTCTCTCTGCAGTGAATGGAGTTTGTAGTGAATGGAGCATACAGACTCGATCTTTCTTCCTGATGTATGTGCTGGATGGAATGGGTTGGAGGAGAGGGGGAAGGGCCAGACAGCTTGACAGAATTTTTTCCACCTCTTTGTGGGCCCTGCCAGAGGGCTTATCATGGAGTCTCTCTCTAGGGATAGTTGGGGCTACTGGTGGGATGGAGTTTTTCCTTCCAGCACTCAAAAATTTCTGCTGGAAATTCCTTTCAGAAGTTAACATAATACCAGGCAATATCTCTTCTGCATGAAACACAGATAAATTTAAGAAAGGGCTCTAGACTCATCTGGGGGGGATCACTGGGTCTGGAGTCTTGCAAGGGGAAATTGAGCTGCTGCCAATGGGGTCTGTTGTGTTTGGGGAATCAACATGATTCCAGGCTAGACTCTTTAGCCCTTCACAGGGGGTTGTTTCCAGCCACTTAGTTATAAAAGTTAGAGGAAAGGGGAGCACTGGAGCTGACCTGTTTCATGTGCTCTAGTTTATCAGTGCTCTTCTGCAAGTGTTCCCTTTTGCAGGGAAAATGAAGAAGTTCTGGTAAAGATTAAATCTACATGCAGGTAACTGAAGGACATACAGTTACTGACCGTATCAACGTTACAGCAGGAGATGACCACACAGCTTTTTGCTAATGTAGCTTTTTTTATTTCCCACCCCCAAAAAATACCATGTCTGGAGGCCGTTGGCTTTTAAGAGATGTTTCTCTTTTTAGTTTCTCCTTTCCCCATCTTTCCTCTTCCTCAGAATAATATTTCAGAAGGTCATTTTTTTGGTACATCACTTTCATTAGTTTCATATTGATGTCACTTTGAGTAGAAAAAGTCAAGTTTTTATCATTCTGTGTTTAACCATGTACATGCACATTCCAATTAAAAAAAAAATGGAAAAAAAAAAATGGAATCTGCTCTTCAACATGAAGGAGCAAAAAAGTCCAGTATCATATGAGAATCTAGTGCAGAGCTTCTAAACTGGACTCTTGCATCTATTTCTTTCTCTCTGTTGGCCTGAAGTTACGTAACTCTCTAATGAAATAGTCGTGAGGGTCTTTGCTATTCTGGAAAATGAAAGACTAGAAAATTACTACACAAATCTCCTGTTTGCTAAAGTGATCAACCTTAAATGCTGTGCCGGGTTATCTCAGAGTATAATCAGCATAGTCTATTTGAGTAGAGCTGTCTTCAAAATGGAGAGCTGCTGGTAAGATTTGCTTTCATTAGGTCTTACTCTCGGCAATAGGATTACCCTGAGGTCTGTATATCTACACACTTTTGTACAAACAAGCAGCTTAAACAAAACTACCATTATTACACTGATTTAGGGGGAGAGAAAAGCCTTGTTTGGGTTATTGAGTTAAGATCATATGTGTGACAAATAAAGCCTTCTTTTAAATGTAAGTTTTGTGCTGTTCAATATAATACCAGTATTTTTTAGCAAAAGAAAAAAAAATTACAAAGGCCAACATTATTCTTAATGCCAATTCAATTTGTCACCTCTAGGTTTTAATCCCATAGGCTAGTAAAATACGTACTATTTCATCCAACTAAGCAGTAAGACAGCTGATATCACCATATTTATCACCACTGGGGTGATATAATCGATTTACTTCTTGCTATAAGAATTAACCTTATACTTCCTTTTTCCACTTTCTACTCAATGGTGTTATTAAACTCTTTCCAGAGCTGATTTATTGCAGCCACGGATAATGTTGTGTTCTACGTTGCTCCTCTCACGAAAAAACTTCAGTAACTGTTGCTTTTCCTTGTGTATTTTAGTAGTTTTTACTGAGGACATCAAGTTTTATTTACTACTTTAAAGTTTCTTGTAAATAAAAGAGGATGTGAAAGTCGTGAGCTCAGTTAGCAACTTGAGCTGTAATGAGGGGTGTCTAATCATTTACGTTATGGATGCCATGGGTCTTATTTCCTATAGTCACAAGCAGGGCATGCACGTTCTCTTGCTTTCCAGTTACAGGAGATACCACGACCAGTCATTACATTCAGATTCCCTGACACAGCTGTGAGTTTTAAATTGTTTTGAGACCAAAGAAAGAATGAAAAGCAAGCTGGGAAAGTGCAGTTGTAGAGAACTCATGGAAAAATATTTTTTTTTATGCATATGCAGCTTAGATAATGAAGTCGAAACAGGAAGGAGATGGAGGAACTGTTTGAAATTGGCACAAAAACAAGTTAAATGAATTTGAATGAACTCTTGTCTAGTGTGTTAGTCCAGTCATGCTGGGTGAGGTATTAGGAGTCATAAAACTGCTTCTTGGTAGAATTCGTGCACCTGTGGATGAAGACACAAGGTTTTTCAAGAGTGTATATGAACACGGGCTGGTGCACTGGTGCAGGAAGGGTTTGGAAATGTGGCCCTCTAGACCACAGAAATCCCATCAGCAGTGATCATATTAGCTATTATCATAGGAGGAGCCTTGTAAAATATTTAAAACTTTTGTGCGTCTTCCCTGTACTATGGTAGCAAATAGTGATGCATTTACTGCCCCTGTATCACTCCCGAGAAGTATTGCATTTGTTCCTTATGGTGTTTGCTGCTGGTGGCCGCAGCTGGGGAGCAGCAGTGGACTTCGTGTGTCCCCTAGCTGAAAGGAAATTTCACCTTCACCACAGAGCTAGATTGCAGGTTGCAAATATTATTTAAATGGAAATGATTTCTTTATAAGAAATATCACAGAAGCAGTTCTCTTTTTTTTCAGGCTGACTTTTTAATATTTATTTTGTATTGTTCTCACTTTTATCCTTCATTTGGGGCTAAATTAGATCTGTCAGTGTCCCTTTAAATTTATTCCACACCGCCTAATTTATTTTAACTAACTTGTTTCAGGACAAGCGTAGAATACTTACAGCACAAAAGAGTAAACTCAGATCAATCTCAGTCCACTGAGAAAATTAATCAATTTGCAAGTTACATCAAGCTTAATTCTGTCATATAAAGCAGGCATTGAGTTTCCTTTCCCATCTTGTGAGGAGACGGGAAGGCAAAGCAGCCTCCGTTGGTGGAGGACTAATTCACTTGCTGTACGCTCTGCAGAGCGGTCGTTAAGACACTGCACTTAGAAAGCAGCTGCTTTTTGTGCGTGCGCCAGTGTCTCGTTTCCCACATATGTAACAGATCAAAACATTTAGATTGGGTTGATCCAGTCCATCATGACGAAAGAATTTCAGAGCAACGCAAGTAAATACCAGCCTCCCTTGGAGGGAGGAGGCCTTTTCCCCGATCCTGAGAAACTATTGGTGGGCGCCACCCTAATTAAGGCAGAGCAGCCTGGAGAGCCGTGCATGGATTCTTTCCCAAAGCCAATTAGCTGCAGAACATTTGATGGAAATGAAGAAATCACTGAAAACTCAGCCCCGTACAATGTCATCGTTTATGTTCAGTGCTAGTCTAGAGTTCACGTGTTTCTTTTTGTAACACCTCCATAGACCTGCTGGAAAGAAGAATGTTCCCTGCTTCTCATTTGACCTATATATCTATTCTAGAGCCACATTGTGCAGTGTTATCACCTTAAAGAGCAGTTTAGATTGAAGTAAGAGAGCAGAAATAAAGGCAGAAGAAGATGCACTGGTGAACTTACATTTATTGGTACCTGTGTAGCTGACTACAACTGTGGTTCCCCCAGGGATCATCCCTAGCCCCATCATGATCCAAAATTCCAGTTCAGACGGGATTATTTCAGGAAGTAAAAACAATTTCAGGCTAGTGTAGCAGACAGTAGTTTTCAAAGTGATGCAATTTATTGGAAATTCTACCTTGCAGTCGCTGCATGTCTGGGAATTACCATTTTTATTCATGTACAAATTAAGAAACCTAGGTACTTAAAGAGAATAAAAATACTGTTATTTGATTGCTGATAATGAATGACTCTTGTTACAGTGCCTAAAAATAAGACAGTCTCATTAGTTCATGAAGGAAGAATTTTCAGAGGAGAAGGATTTATGTGCAGTGTAATGAACAGAGGAGAGTGATGAGGGGAAAAGATTCATCAGGTTTTCATCCTACAACTCATAGAGAAACAAAATCTGGGAGTCCTGAAAGGTATCAGCCTTATTCAATACTGTAAATAGGTGGTATAATGATATGGCAAATGAAAATGGAGAACTATTACATGCTCTGTGGTTGTCCATGTAAGTTTTTCATGGAGAAGAGGTACCTTCTTGTTAAATAAAAGGGGTGAGGAGAAGCTCTGCCGTCTGCTAGGGGATCCTGAACCAAGCAGCACATACAGACAACTCTGTGAAGCTGATAATTAACATGTTATGAAATGGGAGGCTGGGCATCCTTTCATGTCTCTGTGGTGATATCCTTCTGCCCTGGTCAGATGCAGAATAGGGGCAAGAACTTTCATAAAGTTAGATATTGCTGTGCTTATGCACATCTATTTCTCCTCATATAGACTGTCTTCCCTTGAGTTCCCTAAGACTGGCTAATGAGATTCACTTTTATCTCAGGATCTTTAATGACGCCCGAAAGACCAGGAGCTGAGTTTTACATCTAATCAGCAGAGTGGAGCTTCCAGCAGTGCAGTCCTGACAGCAAGGCTGCGCTTGCTGCACAGCTGGCTCGGAAGGGGACAGCGTTAGACTCGGTGCTGCTGCTTTTGGCAGCTCGTAGGTGCTTGGGCTCTCTCCTCCACCCTCTGACCTGCACTGCTTAGCTTAGAGCTCCCACCCATCCCACCTGCTGCTGCCACGTGCTGAATTGCAGGGAGCGCCAAGACTTAGGCTCTACTCCACCAGGTCACCCTGGCACGTACGGAATGAAGCTGTAGGAATTTGGATGTCACATTTGAAGCGGTCTGTTGTCAGACTTGCTCGAGAATATATATCACTGCCTCAGCACTTTATAACCTGCACTGACATCAGCATTTCGCGTAACTGCCT
Source organism: Nothoprocta perdicaria (assembly GCF_003342845.1). NCBI lineage: Eukaryota > Metazoa > Chordata > Aves > Tinamiformes > Tinamidae > Nothoprocta > Nothoprocta perdicaria. The sequence goes on from NW_020455976.1 coordinate 5,586,338, forward strand.
GTTCAGAAGGTTGGGGAATAAAATAATTATACAACATGAGGAGATAACAGGAATGATTCAGGAAAAAATTGCCCTAGAAAGAGAAGTCCTCTTTTAAAAGGACGGATACTCATCTGACTCTGACAGTGAAGAGGGTTTTTTTACGGGATTGAGCCCTCAGAACCCTCTGCCTGTCCAGTTTGCTCACTACTTTTGAGCCAAGTCCTCAGCAGCTTTTCATTTGCATCCATATATACCTTACCGATGACTGTATAAAAAGGGTCATTTCAAAACAAAGGCTTGTTTGACGTGTTTAAAATGCAAATGACTGCCTTGTATATTTTTAAACTAAGCATTGAGAGGAAATAAGGTAATTTTTAGTGCTCAGAGGCAATGGGATAACCTCAATGTTTCTTAAAAGATGGAGGCAGTCATTCCGAGGTCAATGGAGGTGGAGGCAGAAATCATGAGTTCTTTGTGTGGTTGTGAAAATAAATTAATTAAAAATTAAAAAAAAAAAAAAAAGACTTAAATTGCTTCATCAGCCCTCAGAAGTTCCTAAAACCCCTAATTCTGAATTGAAAACAAAATAAAACAAGTTGATTCCCAGAGTGTATTTTGTGCAAACGGGAGGAACTGAGAGCTGTGGACTGAGAGGCCTCTCTTCCTCGCTGTCGGTGATGGGCATCGCTGACACGACCACGGGAAGGCCCTTTCTGCCTGCAGAGCTGCGGGAATCACCCGCAGCGAGCGCGAGGAGAGGCCGCGCGTGGCACACAGGCCAGCGACACCCCGGGCACGCGCCCCTTCCCGCGCCAGGGCTTTGTGTCCTCGGCCGAACGGCCGCGCTCGCGCTGCGCCGGGCTGCGACGAGTTGGGCAGCCCCGAGCCAAGCGCGGGCAGGGACCTCGGGCTCAGGTGGGCAGGGACCTCGGCCACAGGTGGGCACGGACCTCAGTCCCAGGTGGACAGCGGCCGCGCTGGAAACCTGCTCCAGCTGCCCAGGTGGAGACAGTGTGGGCGAGTCACAAAAGCAAGCGAGCCACAAAACCTTCTAGAAAAGGCACAAAGCAGCACAGGCAGTTTCTGTTCGTGAAAGCCCCAGGAATATGAAAAGTGCTATTTATGGGACGCCTCGGCATTGAGTCTGCTGCTCACATGAGGAACCAAAAGGACCTGGAATTCACTAGCGAGCAGCCTATTGCTGCTCCCACGACTGTCCCCCGGTTTCCTTTTTTCCTTTTGCTTCTCTTTTAATTAGTGCTTTGCAAGTACCCTTTAAAGCTCCCATGCAGATGCAGGATAAGTTAACACAAACACATAAGAGTGCTGCCCAAGCTAAGATGCTTGCACTGTTTACACTACAGCAGTAGATGCTAGCAGGGCTCCTCAGTTTGTTTTTAAATCAAAACCAGAATAATCCATGTGGATGCACATTTTTGCACATCTAATAATCAAAAAGATAAAAATGCCCTACTCTACAGCTTTTTTTTTTTCTTCATAACGTTTGATTTTTACTTAAAATGAAAGCACAAAGGTAATTTTTCTGTTGCTCTACCTATGACTCCTTAAATCATGGTAAACGTGCATTATGATCTTCTTAAAAGAATAAGAACATTCCTTGTTAATTAATTTATACAGCTGTCAGTACAGCTTTCTATGTTATTCATACTCTAAGTGTTTGACTGCCATAGATTTTCTTGCAGTTCCTGGCAAAGCTCCAGTGAAAGCCTGGGATTTATTAGGCTGACTTGGTGCAAAGTCTATTGATTGTGGCCTCGAGGGTAATAACTAAATAGAGCTGGAGCAACAAGTCAATAACACCATTGTTGCTGCAGACTCCATTCACTCGAGGAGTTAGATTGTTTTACAGTGGCAAGGAGTAATCATGAGCAGATCAGCATGTTCAACAGGCTCTGTACCATGTTAGTGCTGGGGACCAGTTTAAAGCTTTCAGCAAGATCACTGGAGAGTCGAGGTGGGATGTGGGGATTAGGGACCCTGTAAACTCCTTCATTATGCCTAAAAGGTTTCAGCATTACTTTTATCATCTTGCAGTGAAGAAAAATAGAAAAGGATCCTGTACCTGTATTGTCCTAACCTGGACAATATTAAAATCTGTTGATCCGTAAAGGCATGACAAAACTTGGATTTAATTTGGGGATAGGGATATGTACGTGCAGGGTGTGCGTGTCTGCACGTGTGTCCCTACACATGAGTGCATTAGCGTTAAATACGACTCTTGATAGCACAAGCTTCACCTCTGCACAGTAATCCTGGCAGTGACTGGAAAAAGGGCTCCTATTTTCTTAAATTCAAAATGAGGAAATGCTTTTGTTTATTGCTCCTCTAATCCTCCCATGTGTTTATTTACTTTTAGAATTCTTTTCTTTTGTGGAATTATATACAAACCTACTAGAGGAGAGATGTTTACTTCTTGAGAGTTTTATCGTTTATTTGACAGCTTTTGACAACTACCACTGAATTAAAGAGCAGATCGTATTGAAAAGTCAAAATTTTGAAGATGAGAATTTCAAAACCAGAACTAGTAGATTTTGCACACATTATGTTACGCATCTCCACGAGTTGCCATTGCAACTCCTGCAGAAATGCTGAATATTTAGAACGAGTTTCTTCGTAACGCCAGTTAGTAGTGGCCTCCTCCCTTGAAACATGAAAGATGGTACAGAAAGCAATAATGAGAACCATATAATATTAAAAAGGTGCATGTAATTATGCTTTGTGGAACAAACTTGGAGGCCAAACAACCGGCTTTTGTATATTCAGCAGTTCAGTGAATCTACCTCCCTTCACCGATTTGTTTTTGGAATTCAAGTTTTCCTTTTTCAAATAGTGCTTCTAACCACATGCTTTCAAAAATAATAGGAAAGAGCAAAGCTCTCTTCCAGGGTGTGCAGTCAATTTAGACAACAATATTTTAGACATAAAAATTTCTGGGGTGGGAGGAACATTTCAATGTTTTGATTGTTTTCGTGACTCTGACGTCTAATGACAGTTTGTTAAGAGTTTCTCTGTGCTTTCTTTTCGATGCTTGTCTTACTGTGTTAGAGCCTCCTTCGTTTTATTTAAAGCATAAAAAGGGGTGAAATGGGTTAGGAAATCCTGCTACCAAGTGCACAGTGGGGTCCTGGGCTTCCCCTGGCTCTGGGCAGGCGGTAGGAATTTGCAGGCAGCGTGTGCTGGGACCGATCTGGGAGCAGGAGGGATGCAAACATGTGGCAAATGTGTCTGCATTTTTTTTTTCTTGTAAGTAAGCAGAGAGCTTGGCAAGTTTGCTCTGCTCGCTCAGAAGCTCATTTAAAACTTGGAGGAGAGTGAACTGAATTTAAACAACTCCCAGGAACCTCTTTTCCCCTAGGCCTCAGAGGTGGCCTCCCATGGAAAGAAAAGTATCTGATGGTTCGTAATCTGTATTCTGTCAGGATCATTTTAATGAGAGGTTAGTAAATACCATGTATTTGGAAACAAGCAAGCACAAGCTGGGCCTTTTCTTTATGACTTCCACACAGTCATAAGCCTGGCTTTCTGTCAGATGCTTTCACTTTGAATGAAGAAATTGTATCTATTCTGCTTAGGCTCAGTTCTGTGATCCAAGCAGTTTTTGACATATCAAACCAGCCTAAAATTTAATTAGCTTTTGCATAGGAAGTAAATATGTACGAGAGGCTTTGCGGAAGTCTTAACACTTTTTCATTAGAAAGACGTTGATTTTCCTGGCTGATTGCAGCATGATGTGCAGCATGTAGCAGAAGCACAGCTTATGCCCCAGTTCCTGCATTGCAGTCAGAGAGAAAGGTAGAAGGAAGAAACCTTCCCCAAATGTGCAAGTTGACATTTCTTTTGAGCAATATTTCTGCAAAAGGAACTGTAGACTTACAGGAGTTTGCGACCAAGCAGTTGACGTGTTCCTCTCCCCCTCCTCCCTTCTCCCCTGCTTTTTTTAAAAGTGTCTTCATCAATCAAAATCAACGTAAATGAATAATGGAGGGAGATGAAATGAGAAGAGACAATGGCAGTGTTGTTCAGAACTGATGGGCATAAATCCATTGTATCCTGCAAGCCCCCATGAAGAAAATACCTGCTCTCACAGGCCACCACTGCCATTTGGCCCGTGACTCAGAATATCATTTAGGCGAGTGCTGGTGTCTCATTGAAGCCAGTTGGGCTCCAGCTCTTTATTTTGGAGCCTGAAGGCCGTGGCGAGGCAGGGCAATGGGTAGGGTGAAGGGTTGAAGTGACAGAGGAGAAGGGGAAGCCGTATAAGTTTTCCCTTTCCTCGTTCATTTGTTAATTTGGGATGACAGAAATAGAAATGACATTCTTGTGAGCAGGTCAAAGGTTTTTTTAGAACCAGCAAGAAAACAAGGAAGCTGGTGCGAAAGGAGTTGCAGAGTGCATCATTTAAAAATTGGGGACCTGCCAAGGTTTTCTTGGTGAGAAAAAGAGGAAAATGTGTCTCCTTTGGCTCTGCAGTGGTACGCATGGGACGGGAGAAGCCAAATGGAAAGCCAAGCCAAGGAGATTATGCTTGTACCTGTATTTCAGAGGGCATAGTTTACGGTTCGGATTTTGTCCTGACATTTTGATTCAGATAGGATAGAGCTGAAGTCCTATGAGGTGCCCTTGTAGGAATTTGACACAGAGGCGCGGGACTCTCTTAAGGTCAGTTGCTCTGTTTTTCTGCCATTTTAAAATGCCAGATCTTAAATGGGAACTTGCCTTCCTCTCTCCCTCCCCATTGTAAGAAATGTCCTTCCAGTTCTGAAGGTTCTGCTTCTTTGGGAAGCAAATCTATTGGAGCAAGTGGGCATGTGATTACTAGGCCCAAGCCCACAACTTCAAGAGGGTTAAATCTGTTTTTTATTAATATCATTACTGATGCTTCGTAATTGTAGTTTGTTTCAGGGCCATCCAGCCCTGGGAGCAGGGGGCACTCCAGTAATATTCAAGTCTGTGAATATCTCTGCCTCAAATGTATTTTCACCCCTTTTTTTGGTTTTTATTCTTCCTGAATGAAAAAGAAGACCAAACAACTGCCTGGCTGGGATTGATGACCCTTCAGATGATAGCAAGGAACGCTCTTTAAAGTCTTAATCTAGTTGAGCAGAAGTGCAGCAGCACAGCTCCTTGCTGCCGAGGGACATGAAGGTGCAACTTGTTGTGCAAACAATTTATTTAGTAGTTAGTGCCTTGACTTTTCTGCCTTTGTACTTCTGAAAGATGATCTCCTGCAAACGATGAACTTTTAGCCTTAACGAAGTACTGATCCCTCTTTAACATTTACTTAATTGGAGCTTAGGAGTAAAAAAATACAGTGTAGTATTTTAAGAGTGACTGTATAGCACCTTTCCAAGTTTGCGTGCCTGTCAACGGGATGTCATCCTGTAAGTGTGAATGAATGACTCTATTTCCAGTTCAAGTTTCCATTCCTCATGCAAAAATAGCACCAAATACACTATACTTCCAGAATAGCTATCTTTTTTTTTTTTAACTTTATAAATCACACAGCATTAAAAAGCAATCTGAGGTTATATCTTTATTAAAATGTTCTGTATGCTGCTACTAAGTTAAAAATTCTAAAAAGGAAGGAGAGGTCTCTGCTGAAAATGACTGAATGAAATCACAAGAAATATTTCTTTTCTGAGCCCGCTGTATTGTGGAAGGATACCGGTTATATTTAGTGTTCCTCAAGGCTTCTATTGTTGGACTTTTTTTTTCCTGCAACCAGCTTGAAGTGCTGAAGCTTTAAGCCCATCCTGTCATGATGCTGATGTTTTATCGCAGAAAGGATGTGTTCCTTCGCTGTTGCACTTACTTCAGTATTTGTGCTTTTTCAGATGACACTTGTCCAACTTTTTAAAATTGTTCAAGTTCCATTTGCAGAGCAATGAGGGCCCAGATTTTCAAGGGCTTTGAGGTGTCTAAATCACAGCATGAGGTGTCTGGCTACCTCCAGAGACCTGCTCCTTAGGTGCTTAGTCCAGCAGATGCAGAGTCCAAATTATCTAACGCATTCCTTAAGGTAGGATTTGATTTTCCTGGCACAGGTCATTAATGAAGAGTTAACAGAATATCATAATAGTGGGGAGAGGTATAGATACAAGGTAGAAGGCAATAACTGGGATTATAAATAACTCTTTGATCTGTAAAAGTCTAAAATAGCCTTTTACATTTGATTGACTGACTCTTAAAATATGGGTAATCATCTAAATTTTTTAAAAACTATTTATAAATACAGTCTTGACGTAAAGCATGACTAGTCTCTCTATATTTTGTGAAACATGACAGTTCACTTGAGGAAATGGAGGAAATGTTTCTGCAATATGGTCAATGGGATTTCAAAGGTGAATCTGGTGTTCCACATTTGAGGAAAGTGAAATAACTGAAGTTTCTAAATTGCCTTTTGCAAAACTGTTGTGCAGAAGTGGTCTGAAGGAGCTACACTCATCCTCAGAATAAAGCGAGCAAGGAAAGATAAAAGGACAGAGAGATTTTAAATGAGTTAAAACACGGAAATGTAAAGATTTTGGAGCAGATTGGACCCCAATTCTGCAATACAAAACCTCAGCATCAACAGAGTTGATGCTGAGGGGTCTCCTCCTGCCCCCCAGTTGCTCCTGGCTGCCATGGTGCTGCACCCAGGAGCTCTCTCATTTTCACTGACACTTCTACTTGGGAGTCAGGGCCTTGGAATGGAATGATCAGGTGCAAAATAGCTCTCCTCTCTTACCCGCTTTTTCTTCTTTTTTTTTTTTTTTTTTTTTTTCTTTTTTTATCCTGGATCGATTCCCTGATCCGATTCATCACATGGACCCACGAGCAGTTGAATCAGCACAGCTGAGGCTGGCATGGGGCAACGTGATGGCAGAAATGAAAACCAAGAGGAGGTGGGAGCAGGGGAGGAAGGGTCAGACCTGAGCGTGACTCCTAAAATTAGCCCTGCTGCTGGATGCTTCTCATCTTGGAAACATGGCCTTGGCCCGAGTACAGGACATGGAGTGAAATGTTTAAATCATGTACTCCCCTCTTGCCTTTGACGCCGTAAACATTGTTTTTGCCATCTGTAAAATTGGGATATGCTGGTTACCTCACTGATATGAAGATGAATGGTTGAATGGTTGTTCAACCAGTTATTGCGTGCTCATGCTGAGAATGAGAAGTAGACAACGCTGCTCTTTACACTCCTGCATTTTACTGAAATTACTCTCTCCTGCTTATAAACTGCACTTCACTTGTAGTGAAATATTTGTTTTCAGCTGTGTTTCTCCTCTCAGAAATATGTTGGTGGTGCAAAGACAGGTCCCTGTTTTTGTAACCCAAGTGTCTCTATTTTTAGCTTTAAGATGTTGGCTGCATCTCTCGTTTTTTTAATATGAGCATATATTTATAGCTCATGCTATTGGAAGAGAATTTCCTGCAAAGAGATCCATTTCAGTGGAGCTCTGCTCCGACACGGAGTCCCATGTGTTCCACCACGGGACCGCTCCGAAATAAATGTCTGCTGGGCTTGTCAGACGAGCCTCGTGAGCTGTAAACTTTATATTGCCTTCAGCACATAGTAAATTTGCACACGCAATGGGTATTAGTGACCGGGCACCCGATACTCGGCCGGGTGGCATGTGAAGGTGTAAGTAACACGGGAGATGCAGCTCCGTGTCCTCCTGGCCGCTTCCGCTTGGGGTAATTGCACTCAGTTTTTGCAGCAGGTTTAACTGGGAGTAGGAGCTGTCTTTGCGCCGTCGTTTAAAGAGGTGAGCCTGCTAACCACGCACCATTAACCAGCGGCTGCGTCTCCCCCGGGGGTATCCAAAAAGGGGTTTTTATGTGATGGCCATGTCTGGTTTGTGTCCCGCGCCGTGCACGTCACCAGCAGTCGTGCGTGGGCAGCAGAGAGGAGGCTCTGACCTGAGCTGAGCTCCGGCACACATGGACTGGATCACATAGCCCTGGCACTTCAGGGGGACCCCTCGTGTGGGAATCAGGCCCCTAAGGACCCTTAGGAATGAAAGGTATCCCATAACTGTAAGGTATTATTATGACTGCTACCCTGGAGAGCACGGGGGTATTGAAGTTGGCAAAATAAATTACAGAGTTAAATGTAAAAGTAAGCCAAGAAGCAACTGATGTTTTTTGCATAATAATAATCTTCCTAATCACTTCATTTGCACAGTTATTTCATTTTAAACTTTAGGCACAGTTTTGAAGCACACCTCAGTGGAGATTTCTTTTTCTGTAATCTGTAAACTTTAATGAAAGCTAATTGGAGGACAAATTTTAATCTAATTAAAATGTGAATGCATAAAGCAGTGAGGATGAATGGAGCAGAATGCTCTATGGGGCACAGTTTTCAAACAACCATTATCCTGAATACTAAGTCAAATGAAACTTTTGTAAATGATGGTCAGGAGCATTGCCAGCAATAGAACAACCTTGAGGAACGGCGAATGAAAGTTTTCTGTTATTTAGTTTAAAATGCAAATCAAAACTGCATAAGGGTGTTTTATTTTTTTTAAGAAAAAATATAAAGCAACACAGAGAGTCTCATCTGAGAACATAACAAGTAAATTAGCCAGAGGTGTACATTCCATGTAAGTTCTCATGATCAGCAGATGCAAATGTTTGCAGTGTGCCGATGAGTTATGAGCCCTAATGAGATTTCAATGCTGAGCAAACAATAAAAATTTATGCATTGCATAGTTTTAGTGGCCTTTGGCTTCATGGTTAGTGTTACACCCTTTCAACAGCTTCGGTAATATAATATCCAGCTGGCTTTGGAGGTAAGGAAAATTTTAGGGGTGAACTGCAATTGTGAGAAATAATGTGATTGATGGCTTTGTCAGAATAATGCATTTCCACGGTGTAATTGTGCACAGTAATCCTAGCCCGGGCACAGATACACGGGCTCTAGTTATGTGCGGACACAAATTCGGGAGGCTTCAGGTGAGAGGTGGTTTTTGCAGCGTTCGAGCCCGAGCGTTTCCTGCGCTGGATGCAGATGCCGAGGTCTCGCAAGCAGCCCCTCTAACGAGAGCGTTCCTGTCACAGCCCGGTCATCGGGAGGACTGAAAAGCTGCACTTTTCACAGCAACTGTCATGTGTCACAATAAAAGAAGCTTGAAGCACGGGAAGCAACGCTCAGTAGATATTGAAATAAATGTAAGTTGCGGGGGGATGTTTTTGCATAGAGGATTCCATGTGGTGCAGTCTGAGGAGAGGCATGAGTGTATTAAATTTAAAAGACCCATTTGTGGGCTAGGCTTTGCTGAATCCCGAGCCTTCCCCGTAATGGTTGCCTGCATTACCCTACATAATATTAAAATCTTAGCATGTGATTAATAGCAGATTCTCTGCATACGTGTCACAACACACATCTGCAGCAAATCTGCCAGTATACTTCTCTGCTAGCCTTACTTTGGGGCCATAAAGTCATTCTTGTTTTGTGAATGAGAATAAACCTATTATGCACTGGGTTAGCTACACCCAGTTTCTTCTCTTTGGGGGAAAAAGAGCTGTTTATTTGATACGGCATCTCGAATTTCAGGGCTCAGCAGCGCGTTTAAGCCTCTCGCAGATTTGCCTGAGCAAGCTGTTGGGAATTGCCTTCCCCATTTCGGAGTTCTGCTTTTCCCAAAACCCTCTGTGCAAAGAGTATGGAGAAACTTCTGGACAGCAATAAACTCGTAGACTTAATTATAAAGTGTTTATTACTAAATTTGTTAATGAGTCAACATGCAAAAAAATAAAAAAAGATATATTTATCCCTGTTTCCTCTTAAAACAGTAGTAAAAAATAACTTCAAAAAATCTTTTTCTTAAACTGTTTGGTGATGCAGTTCTGCTGCTCACAAAAGCCCTTTTTCCCATCCGCAAATAGCTACCTTTCACTTTGCCCCAGGGGAACAGAGCATAGCTCAAATGAAGCTTAAAAAAGGGGAAAAAAAGTAAAAAGTAAAGAAAAAAAAATCCCTAGTTGTAGCTCAGACTCTGCATATTCACACGCACGCACAAAATAGAAAGGAAAAAGCAGGAACATTGCTGTAGCTGGCTGTCTGGAAAGTTTGGTGACCTGCTTTCCTCACCGAAACCACAGCAGAACCCAGCAGAAAGGCAGCTGAGGTGGCAGCCGGGGAGGCGACATCTGCGTCGCGTTCCCAGCGCGAGCGCCGCCCCGCAGCACCAGCTCGGACGCAGACGTGCGGGGTGGTGACACCCCGCGATACCGTGTGCTGTGCCGGGGTGTAACCGAGGGCAGAGTTGGGGTTCCTCTTACAGCATCAGGCAAAACTCTCTCTAGCTCTAATGCAGATGTGGGATCCCCAGCCCACCGAAGATGCTCCTTGAGGAGGGCTGTAGCGAAAGTCCTCTATGGGCGATGCCAAATTGGTCGTTGGTGACTGTGTGTTTTTTATTACTGGTGGCTGTGTATTTTTTCGGTGGATGATTATTTTGCTTCCCATCAAGCCAGCCTCCCCCTTTGCTTTCAGCCAGGCTTTCCTTGCAGCCGCTTTCAGAGGAGCTGCCATAGAGCGGGAGTAGGCAAGAAAACCACTGGGTTTTGGGGTGAGATAGAGCAGTAGCAGGGCAGTTTGAGGTGCTCATGAGAAAGGCAGGAGTAGGAGCAGGAGGAGTGAGCAGCGTGGGGGAATTTGGGGAGCAGAGCAGAGCTCAGTGATGGCGCTGGACCCCACGCTTGCCTCGTGGCCCAAGCAGCTGCGAGGGGTCTGTGTTTGGTGGTGGTGGCAGCAGCAGGACCTCGTGGGGCACCCAGGACACGCCAGGGGACATGGCCAGGCTTGGGCTGTGCCTCTTGGGCTGGTTGTGCTGTGAGGACTGGACCCACATCCCGCCCTCCTGCATGGAGATCCATGAGGAGAATGTCCCTTTCCTGTGCCCGGCGTGCGTAAGTCACATCTTTTCTTCCCTGTGGAAGGTATCTCTTACTAGTGGGAAGCTTTTGCTGCTGAACTATTAAGTACCCTCTCTGAAATTTTAATTACCAAAAAGTTAAACACCTGGTGTATAAGTGCCCTGCTCAGACTTGTTCCTGAGCAGGCCGAGCTGCGGGACCACTCGTCCCCGTAGGCCGGAGCCATGTCCTGCTCCACACAACATGAGCACAGCCTGAGCACAGCCTGAGCACAGCCATGCATCCCGTGTGAGGCTCCATGTACCCAGGTACCAAAAGCTATTTGGCAACTGTGTTCACCCGCCAGCCTGCAGTAGCTGCACCTGCAACCAGCATTTCTGGACAGCTTGACGCAGAAAAATGCAAAAGTAACCAGCACATGTTTGCCTTTCATTTATCTCTGTCATCTGGGAATAAGGCACTGATAGTATCAGGAGCAGCGAAAGGAACATTCTGATATTATTTTCAGGTTTTTGTCTAGACGGAGAGGAGCAAGTGCTTGCATCTCGGTGGAGCACAAGCACCTCTGCCTCCTCCCGCGCGTTGCGGGCTGGAGGCCAGAGCGGGGTAGCAGGCTGTCTGTGTTAAAAAAAAAGTGGTTTAAAACCACCACCTACTCATCAGGTGACTGGAGACTGGGGTTGTAAAATGTGCTGCAGGCAGAAGTTCTGAAAAATCCCAGAAAGTGTTGAAAACATCTCTAAACAAGGTATTTTTCTCCTGCACCTTTCTTGCTAAAGGTCCCAATTGCTGCCAAGAAAACTAGTGAGAATGTTAGCTGCCAAATAAAAAATTTATGACGGTGTTTGGCAAAGGATTGTATCACTGCTTGTTTTATACATTTCCACAAGGCTCTTGAAGAGCTGTTGGACACATACAGCTCACTGATCACTGAGCTTTATCTGTTCTTTAATATATATAAAAAGCAAGCTCCAATAAAGTATGATTTTAACTATATATATATATATATAAGTTAATAACCTCCTGCAAGTGTTTTCTATATTGAGAATATAATTTCTAAACAACATTCCACATATTAAAAAAAATTGTAAAAGCCCTTTACCTAACAGTGTTACTTGTTATTTGAGTTACTTTCATAGTAAAAATACATGAATTTTTCAATTAAAAATGTATTGCTTTTGCAATTGCGCTTGTTATGTGTTGGAGTCTGGGCCAATAAACTGCCCGTTAAAACATAAAGAGATCCATTCAGTCAAACTTGTGCCTACCATTTATATTTCAAAAACCAAGAAAATAATACATTTAGATTGCAATTGCTCACCAATATCCATTAGGTTTTGGGCTATATCATTCAATTAATGTTGGGGGAGAAAACTGTTCCAGTGGATTTAGTGGGAAAAAAATGTAGAGTTTTGAATACAGAGGTAGCACACTGACAATAATAATTAAATTGGCCACTGTTGAAGCAACATCTTCAAAAATTCTTGGTCTCTGAAGAAATGCAACTGTCCGTCCCTGTCTTTTTCAAGCCAGTTATCAGATCAGGCTCCCAGCTGATAATTAGTGCTGTTTAACACACGTCTTGTCATTCAGAAGTCTCCGGGCTTTGCTGGTGCTCATTACCACGTGTATTGTGCGGGAGAGGGGAGCATTGGCGGGTGGCATTGCCCCTTGCGTGAAGGGCTGCTGGAAAGTAAGGATGCTCCTCTGTGGGGTGGTCGTGAGCAGGGGACATCGTCCCCACGGGCTGCCCTTGCAAGGGACAGCGAGAGCCACCACCCCTTCTCAGCCAGGTCCTCGGGGCAGCCCCGAGCCCACTGCGACCATTCAAGAGCAGCCGACAGCTCTGCAAGTCCTAGGCGCCCCATCTAGGCTTACATATTTCATGGTATTTGATATAAAGTACTCAAGACAGACCAGCATTAAGAGGATTATTTCAGGCAGCATTAGGAGTTAATTTACAGAAGATTAGCCCCAAATCAGGCAGATATCATAAGCAAATTAGCATCAGTTGTAGGAAATTCAGAATTGAAATGCGCGGTGTTTTTAGCCTCTCCCTGTGCTAGAAGTCTCTTTATTATATTGAAGTACTAAAGTATTGCATTACAATTAGTGAAGAACACGTATACTTTATTTCTATATGCACAGTCTTTACCATGATACTGTTTATTGGCAGTCTGACTGTTTAACTCCTAATTGCCTTCATCTGGTGAATATTACATATTTCATGCCGTTTCTTCATTGAGTAATGTTTTGTTTGGCCCCAGAAATGATGTTTCCATCATGTGTTTTAGTATTTTTAACGAGGTAATACACAGCTTCACAGTGACATATTTAATTCTTTTATTTTCTGTGAAAATGAGTCACATTTTAATGCCAACTCATAAAATGAAGAAGTGTGTAAAATGCCAGGTATTAGGGTGAAGATTACAGCTACTTAAAAAATAGCTTCCTTAATATTTAAGCTTGTAAATTTGAAATTTGTCTTATTACCAATTGGAGCAATAGTTATTTTATATTAATAAGCAAATTCCGTCCTTCAGTCAGGTTTTCTGGTGTATTTTTCTGACTGCAGACAGACAAGCATAAGCAAAAATCTAACCCCAGTATCAGCATTGAAATTAGTATCCCAGTTCCCAAAACACTTGCCTAATTTGAGGAGAAAAGTATAAAACAGATAGGACCACATGTATTAAAGTCTATATCCTTGGGTCTTGAAAGTGGTGGACTCTAAGAACAGGATTTCCATCCTTGGATAAATGTGCATGCTGCTCTCCAAGAGTCATTAAATTAATTAGTCTTCCGTGGGCACCTGAACTTATTTTCTTTTAACTGTGGAGGGAAGTCTGGAGAGTGTTTTACATTTTTTCCCCTTATTGATGGACCAGATTCCTCTTGACAAGGTTGGCCTGAGGTCATAAGCGTCTCCCTGTGTTCACCAAAAAAGGAATCTTCCTCAAAATCACAAAAAACTTACACCTAGCCTAAGCCCAGGTTCGAAGCCCGCTGGTTGTGGGGTCTGCGAGGGCTCCTGCACTTTTTGACTTTGTGCCCCGTAGCTTTACTCAACGCAGGAAGGCCCCACATGGTTATTAAACCAAGGTGTCTGAGGTCATTGCAAAGTAGAGGCATTTCTGCTCCCCTAATAGAAATGCTGTAACGTGCTGAAAAGAAAATACTCTAATAGTGGCAAGTATCTCCTGTCAACTAATTTGATAGTTCTCTATCAGGTAAACCATTTGTGAATACATCGATTCTTTTTATTTTTCACTGTTCAGACTTCACTATTCCCAGGTTTTCTCTAAACCAGTTGGGCAAAAATTGATTTTTATTTGTTCCACTGGCCTTGTGGAAAATTAGCTTATGAACTGGTTTTTATAGGAAGACTCAAAGCACAGAGCAGGTTGAAAAATAAGCCTATAGCAGTCAAAATTGTTGTCTGAAATGTCTTCAGACTGGAAGACTGAATTTATTGCTCAAAACAAGTGCTAGCAATGTGGAGGTGTGCAGTCCTGCTCATTATCACTGGAAAAGGGGGAACCAAAAAGCACAGTAAAAAATTAAATTTTAATAATGCTAGTGATATTTTCTAAATCCTTCTTGACAGAAAGATTCTCATTATTTTTATCTGTCTCAGAGTAGGCTCTTTTAATGCCATCTCACAAATGGCCTTAGCCATGATTGTTTTCCTTTCTTTTATAGCATTTGAAAAAAAAATGAATATATACCAAAAAAAAAAAAAAATCTATCATTCAAGAAGTGCCATGAAATGGTAACATTTTGGATAGCACATCTTCAGGAACAATTGCTGCAGATGCCTTCAGGTTTTTACAAAAGAGGTCAACATTGTTAAGACAATTGTAGCAAACTTGCCATCCAAAAAGACGCCCAGTCAAATATAGTGTGATAAGGGAAAAATAAGTGAAGCAATGTCCAGTCTCAAGCTTCATCACACCTAAAAGCTGTAGATTAATCATTAATTAAAGTGAAGCTTTTGTCCGTTCAAGATACATATTTTAGTGGCATTGAAAGATGATGACAATTAATCAAATGCAGACTTAACACATTTTTGTTTTCTCTATATTACGCAGAACGAAAATTTAACCATATTTATCACAAAAGCCAATATGCAATCCTGTATGTGATGTCATTTTATAGCTTGCATACATTCTTCTGCTGGAGAAATAATTGCTTTAGCTTTGAGTGCTGGGGAGGGAGTTGGGATTTGGGCTTATTTTTTCTCTGTTAACTATTTGGAGACCCTGCTACACGCAGCCAACGTGACGGAGAATGCTCTTACCCTGACAGCTGGGATATCCACCCTCCCTCCGAGCCCTTCTAAAGTGCTCATAATGTTTCCTAAGGCCTATGGTTCTTAGTCATGCTCAGGTGACTAAATGTATGATTTGTTCTTCTTGATACTTCAGTACCCTGAGAAAGGCTGGGTGGAGATTACTGCAACCTTGCCTCCTTCGGCTCGCAGTTGCCACTGGGCACGTGATCTGCGTTTGCAGTTGCCAAAGAGATCTGGTGTTGCCTCCGCTTTGCGTGAAATGCATTAATACCCCTCCAGATTTGGTTGTGGGTTTCCATGGCCCCGGAAGCCACCCGCTGTTAGTCCTAATGAGAGTAATAATCTAATTTGTTCCCACCATGGACAGGGAGGCAAGAGAGAGCTGACATTGCACTGCCAAGGGAAGTGCAGAGAAACATTCCCCATCAGGGTGTCTGATCAGCAGAAGAGTGTTTTTCATCCTACCAAAATAGCTATTTCTATGTTTTAAAAATAAACAATGAGTAAAATCTGAGTTAGTAAAACATTTGCAGTATTCTTCTCTATTGCCTTTCTGTCTTGGATCTCAGTGTCCATGAGGACCTTCTTTCAGGCTTTCTGTAGTTTGCTACAGTCTTCCAACCTCTCCTTCCTGACCACTCGGCCAAGCTGTCTGCCTCTCACTCCCACCAGACTCAGGTGATGCCTCATGTGGCATGTGCACCTCTGGAGAGGACCTGCCCCACAGGCAGGACTCCTACCAGGTGTGATAACCATCATCTCCATGGCCACCAAGCTATTATGAGTCTGTCTATGTAGTTGCGTTGTGTTTGGTTTATTACAAGCTTGTTAGCTAATTAGGTATCTGAGTAAGTATCTCAACTATCAGATATAAAAAGGTATTATTTTAACTTTCAATCCTGATGGTAAGAATGACACAGAAAGGTGTTATCAGTTCCTTGAGCCAAGGAAGCTCATTGCATTTCAGGTATTCATCTCAGGGAGATGTTTCCCTTTCTTTCCTATCTGCCAAGCCCCCTCTAAAATTCCTGTGAATAAAGGACCGGATTTAATTCCTGTCAGAATTTCATGCAGAATTATGGTACTCATTAAAAGGAGGTGGTGAATCAAGATACTAATTATTGAGAAACATCTTCCACTTTATTGGTGATCTTCATCTCTGCAGTATTTCTGATTAGTTGATAGGTTACAGCCACTTTGCAAAGAGCTGAAGTCTTTGCTGGACACCTTTTCCATGATAGTACTCACTGAGTGAATCTGCTCCTGAGAGAAATGTCATTTTACTTGGGCTTCATCTTGAAATTTTTGAGGGATATCCTTGCTACCCAGTCTGTAGGCTCTGACTTACCCACCCTCTTAACTGGCTACCTCTCCTAGCACACACAAGGGCAATAATAAATAAGTAAATAAATAAATAATGCAGGACTCCAGCTTATATAGGGAGCTGAAGGAGAATAGCTGGACATAACTTAGATGTTTAAAGTTGACTGTTGTGACTACCTTCTTGCTGCTGTTATTACATGACTCAGTCATTCAAGGCCTCGGTGGAAACATATTGATGTGGTACTAGCACAATATTATAACCAGAGGCTGGTGTCCTTGAGACTGAGCTCCAAAGCTAGAGGATGGACCTCTGCGCAACTCCTCAGCCCTGTCGGCGACGTCTTAGGCACCTTGTGTGGCCCATCTCTTTCAAGAAAAAGTGTCTGCTCACCTAGGCACACGCCATTCTTCTTCATTCTCCATTCCTGCATATTAGAGTCTTTAAACACATTGCCTACTCAGTTTTCAGCAGTAAGAAAAAAATACAATCTTTTAATGAATCTTCACAAGAAACTAGAAGGGGAAAAAAAGAGGCTCCTTCTGGGAGAACTTCAGGGAACATAAGAGGGGATTCCAGTTGGAAAGGCCTATCTCTGGACTAGAGGTGGAGCCCAGTGAGGAGTCCTGTTTCCTCTGCCACTTGTCCAAGGACATTTCTGGTTTAAATAGACAATGTCAGAAGTAACTTGCGGACTTGTTCTTGGGATTTTAGGGAAGGATACACCTTGAGTATTTCCAAAAATTCTTCTTTTTTTCCCAAGTTCAGCTGGGAGAGGGTCAGAGACTTGTATGCAGATTGTGCTGTTATTTTTTTTCGGTTGACATTTGTGTTTTTTAATTTCAGTTTTTACTAATGAAAGCTGTCTCAAGACAGATATTTCCAGACAGCTGTAATTTTGCTAGCTAATGCTCTCTTACTCTATTGTTTCAGAAGGCTGCCATGTCTTTATGTTTTGCCACAGCCCATCTACTTCTTTTTGGTTGTTTTTATCTAGTAAAAGCACTCTTAAAGCTCAGAATGGGAAAGACACATAGTTACATGAGCAATCTCCAAAAACCCTGAAATTAGAGATTTATCATTATGTATCTAAAGCTTTCTTTTAGCAGTCATACCGTTTTATTCCCCTGTGGGGACTCTAGTGCCTCAATTTGAATTCATCATGTAAGATGATAATTCATCATGTAACTCATCATGTAAGAACATGGATGTTCTTACATATTCTAACAAGGATGTCCCTCCCAAAAGGTGCTGAGTACAGCTACTCTACTTTAAATTCACATTCAGTGTAGGCTGGTATGTATTTGCCTGTGTTACTAGACCTATACTCGGTGTTTGTTTGAATCTGCTGATTTGCACATGAATATTGGGCACTTAAAAGTCACTTACCAGGCACCTATTTTTTGCATGTTAGTAAAAACTGCAGATCACAGATAAAAGGGTACCAAAAAATGTAATAGCCAAATACTCGAAGTGTTCATTTAAGATGTACTCTTGCGTACAAAGAAGAAGCCTTTCTGCGTAGTAAGCTGATAGGAATCACTCCTAGTTAAATCTTAAATGCATGTGTTACAGTGAAACACGGTTGGACAGTGCTCCGTCATCAATCAGTCTGTGTTCTTGAGGACACTATTTTTCAAGACATTTTCTTTAAGAATAAAGCCTTGTGTTGTAATGAATGTGGGCTAACTGATCCCCAAAGCCGTTTGTATTTTTTTCATTTGTATCAGTGTCAGAGTTGAGCTTCTGTAGGAGGGTTTTCTTTTTTTTTTTTTGCAGTATTTTGTTTTGTAGTCTTCATTATTTCAAGTTCAGCACACAAAACTCTTTGCGCACCCAGAGTCTGTGCTGGTTCATTTGTATCCTGTATTTTGTTAACATGTTACCGTGATTGCTAATTTTCATGACAATTGTTATTGTACCGTCAGTGCTTAATGGCAAGGCATCATTATTCAATGCTGGTCAATCAGGCACTAAGACATGTGCAAGACATCAGGCTGAACCCGTATAGATGTCGTGCACTCCCCTGCTAATGAATGCAGTTTTGTAAAAAGGTTTAAACACGGTTGGCATCCTTAATGTAAGGTTTGCAATAGCTTATTTGGGAACTGCTTTGTGTTTATACGGAGCAGATCTAAACATGTCACAAACAGAGTGAGACCCATTGTGCGCGTGTGAAGCCACTGAGAGGAGGGAATCTTTTTGTTTTGTTTTGTTTTTCTGAAATGTGGAAAAGCAGCAGCTTCTGCCATGGCAGGAGCGTGGAACTGGTGTGCCAGAGGCATCGCTGTTTGGGAGTGGAGATGGGACTTGTTCTCCAAAGCAGTGGTCACTTGGTGCATTGGCGAGCTGATCCCTTCAGCCCAAGGATGAAGAGTTGGTTCCATCAGGAGCTTCCTCTAGCCCACGTAGTTAAGACTGAGACTCTGTGAGGAGAAGCCAGGAGAGGCCATGGACATTTAGAAAGGAGAAGCAGGAGAAAAGCCAACAGGAGCAGGATGCACTTCAGGTGCTGATAGCCTGGCAAGTTTGTCCATCGTGCTCTTCCCACAGCTCATTTTATGTTATCCTTGCTTCTGCTTTACTTTCTGTTTCTCTGTGGTTTTGCACCCTACTGTTTTGGGCTGCTGTCTGCAATAAACTAGATGGAACTTAGTTTAAAAGCACAAATCTTGAGTCTCTTCTAACTAAAAGAAGAAGCAGCCCTTGTACTCTTTGCGTTGGGAGTATGAATGGAGCGGCCGTCGTGCGCTGTTAACGAGCTCCAACACGCCGGGCTACAGCAGCACTTGGTGGGAATTCAGTGCATAAGCTGCATCGACTAAATGGTTAATTCATCTCGTATCAACAGCACTGTGATTCATAATGTAAACTTGAGGAATCCTTGATGTTTCAGTCACACATTCCTCTTAATTTGGCCATGCATTCTTTTAAAGCTACAGTGTGCTAACTTAATAAAATGCAGCATGCAAATGCACAAGTTTTTGCCTTCAGGCACTTTAGCCATGGATGTTTCAATGGGTGTCTTCTTTCAAGTATATATTCTTTCTTAAATTATTTACCCTGTAAACATGCTTTGCATTTTCAAAGAAGAATCTGGGCTTCCTCATTCACCAGATTTCGCTGAATTTAAGGTGTAATAGAGATAAAAGAGCTTTGCCTGCTTCTTGTGAGCATGTTAGCCTTTGGGATTTTTTTTTTTTTCTGTAGTGAGTGTTAGGCCCCATTCCCTTCTCCTTTGGTACTATGGCTCCCTCCCCCACGTTACATTCCTTGATGCTTTGCCTCGAGCAATGCCCACTGGCAGTGTCTGGCTGCGACAGCACTATAGGCGGCTCTACAGATGGGTCCTGCCAATGCCAACCATTGTTCCGCCGCTGTGAGCTGCCTGCGCTGCGCCCCGCATCGCTCAAAACCCCTTTTCTCCCCGTTTTGCTCTCTGCTCTGGAGGGTTCCCCTTGCCCAGTGACTTTGAGACCTGCCACGACATTCACTGTGTGAGCAGCAGCTACCAGAGTGGCCCTCCAACACGCACCATCCACTAAGTCCCCTGCAAGACAGTCCTGCTGCCACCCAGCAGCTCTGCCCTTTCCTGCCTAGCCCCGTCCCCCCGGCAGCTTGCAGGGAGTTCAGTTTTATACCCTGGAAAGTAAAACAGTAGAAGTCAATGGTTTTTTTTTTCCAAAGATATAAAATGAATCTTTAACTGTGAGCTTGAATATTAAACGTATATAATGCTTCAGCGTAGGAGTCTGTTGATAACATCCATCCTATTTCATGATTAATTTGCTCCTTTTAATATGATATTCTTATGCTGTGCCGTGCAGACTAGTTCAGGTTCCTAGAAATGGGACTTTGATATGTATTTCCTAGATTCACACTGTGAGGGAACCTTCAGTTAGATACAGGTGGCAGCGTCCCTCACTCCGGGCTCTCTTGGCAAGGCTTTTGGAGACATGGACACCGATTCAATAATCTTGCAATCGCCTGTGTACTGCCAGAATATTACAAATAAAGCATTTGGAGCCTTGGCTTTATTTTTTAATTTTTCTCCAGTTTCAAAGCTCAGCTGATGAAATGCCTCCTCACTGGGCTAGAGATCGGAGGAGCTGATTTAAACACTCTGTATGTTATGTATGCCTTTGCCTAACTATGTGCTAGATTAAGGGAGTTTCACTCACACTTAATCCTTTGTAAATTAGCATTATGGATGCCTTGGGGCCCACATCCCACAAATAAAATGGTTGTCAAGCCAGCTGCGCTGTGTATTACTTAAGGCTGAATGTTTTAAGAGTTTTCATGCTTTTAATCTGTTTCACTGCTGAGTTTCAGTTTTGTTGAGTGTCTTTGCGGGAGTGATGAGGGTGAGTGAGTAAATATATATTCTGGTTTTCATGCAGTGGCTTGGGCAAATCGTTTGTTATCAGGTGTTTGGCAGAGAATGTCACACCCCGCCACAAAAGAGACTGCTTGTAAGTTCAGGTGTTAAATTGAAGTGCAAACCAACGAGAACCAAGAGCCCTCAATTAGCTTTATTTTTGAGCCTGCTACACTTTTTTTTATTCTTAAGAGTGAGAAACATCCCTCCCTCCTCCTCATCCTTTTGGCAGAGTAAATATTGCCTGTTAAGTTTGAATTAGCTGTCATCGCAAAAGAATTAATGCTGTGGTTGAGCCTTTCTAGTGAGGAAGGGAAAAATAAACGAGACAGATCTTAGTTGAGCTTTAAGTGATAAATGAGGACAAAGCAGCCCATTCATCTCCTGCTAGGAAAGTGGACACAAACACTAAGGCAGTTTTGCGGAAGACGTGTCAGCAAATGTGATCATTTTGTAACCTGTCAGGAGGATAGAGAGCTAGTCCTTTTAGAGCATCGCCGGGGAGGGGGGCTGCCTGATGTGACAGTTTTCATCCATCCTTTTACTTCTTTAGGAGGGCGGTGAGTCAGGAGAGAGCTGGAGTTGGTTAAAACTGCATTTTTCTTATATTTTCCAATATAATCTTTATATGTGTCTATATGTGTATATATATATTTTTATATATATATCCACCTGCATCCAAGTGAAAAACATTTACCAAGGCAAACTCTGCTCTGCTCCCTGGAGGTTTTTGTTTTGTTTTCTTTTGTTGGTTTTATTTCCGCCCCCCCCCCCCCATTTACCATATGAAATATGCTCATTTTAACACATTGCATTCATTGTCTTGAAGTTTGTACTTGGTTTGACATCTCACAAAATACAGTTTCATCTCTTTTTCCAACTGTTTGGTTGGTGAAGGATCTGGGGGTTTTGTTTGTTTTTCACTTTTTCAGAAGCAAATTTAAAAAAAAAAAAAAAAGAATTAAAAACCCCATCAGGTTTCTTTTTTTTAGGGGATATCTCTTTTGTTTTGTTTTGTTTTGATTACTCTCCCTAGTCCTGGTGTTGTGTCTCACGGCCCAATATATTTTGCAAAAGTTATTGCATTCTGGAGATGAGAATATTATTTATTTCCCCTCTATAAGAACGGAAATGGCAAATTCTTATAGTCCAAAATCCTTCCATAAAATGTGGCAAAATTTAATGTTTGATGGTTTATCCATTTTAATTGATATTTAATTTCAAACAAAATCTGAAGCAATGTGGCATCCAATTTTAGAAGCAGGGAGTCCTTGCAAAAGATGGTTGACTAATACCAGCAGTTTCAACTTCTGGCATCTTTTTATTATTTCTGATTTCCCTTTTTTTTTATACTTCATAGTAAAGGTAATGCTTCTCTATTACCATAAGTGAAGGTATGCTACAGAGGCAGGAGAGGCTTTTACAACATAAGCTTCACAGTTTGACACTTGCTTCTTTATATCATCCTTTTCTTCATAACTATCTTTTATACTTTTCCCTTGGTATTTCAGTACAAGTAAGTATCTCATTGACACGTGTTTCCTTGGAATCTTATACCTTAATAGTAAAATCCCTTGAAAATTAATATTTTTTTTGTTCAGATTAAAAAAAAAAAAAAAGCTGTTAAGAATTCAGAATGGCTTAGAAATGTAATAGTGTGTACTATTTGAACCCACCAATTCCTTGGATTTTATCAACTGAGGATTAATTCTTTAATTTGTCTCAGAAAAGAAATAATTAGTTGTAATATGATGCATTTAAATTATTCTAATATATGTGTGTGTGTACTATTAGGAAAAGTCTATTTCTTTCCTCAAAGCAAAAGTCAAATCTAATAGCTATATAAAGAAATATTTGGGAGCACTGGAAACTGAAAAGTATAAAAAAGACCAAGATGTGTAGAATGGTATAGAAAGTGCTCAGCTTGTGGCATATCTCTTTTCTCCAACACATTTATGGGGTACCTCTTTTTATTGCTTTATAAATATTCTTCTGTTTTCATTGCCTTTTTTTTTTTCCTCTTCTGTTTTTTCTTTCAGGATCATCCAAAATCGGATCCTGATGGTTGTCCTGGCAGTCATCATCGTCTTCACCATCACGGTGGCTATTTACTACTTTGTCCGGGGACAGTGATATCTTTGTTCTTCGCTAAGCAGCAACAAACTGCTTGTTCTGAGTAATTAAGACAAAGTGGTCACATGCATCATTCTCTCGCACTGACAGAGTCTCCCTCTCTTTTCCACTGTTCAACTCAGGTGCAAGTGCTGTAAATTATTTTCTATTATTGATGGCATAGTTGGCATGTGGAGTTGATTATATTTCCTCACACTCTTTGTCTTTATCTCTGTGCGTTTGGAATCTTAATATTTGTTTGAGGGAGGGCTTGTTGCAGTGTGAAAAGGTAAAACTTAGCAGACTGGATGTGCGCTGAGCTCTACCCCAGGCGATTAGCATGTAGGTTGCAGGAGTTTAGAGGAGGAAGAGGGGTCTTTGCACTTTTCTTGTGCTATGCAGGGTGTATGAATATCAAGCAGTAGCTGACCTCCTGTGATAGAGAATATAAGTAAAGCAGAGACCAAATGATGTAGAAAGTGAACCTGTCTCCTGTGACTACCTCCCAATCATGAATCGTCGTAATAGGTGTAACCTGGCCAAGAGCAGTAGTTAGTTTTAAAAGGAGGGGAGTCTTAAGAAGGTGCTTCCTATCTGATATGAATCCAGCGCTTTATTTAACACTTTTTATTTTATAAAGTTTTCTTTTCTGCTTACTCTTACAATTCTGCTTACAATTCTGCTTTCATCGGGATCCTGATAACAAAACTTGCATCACTTGCCCAAAATATAATTGTGACCACGGCCCATCTGTTGAATCTGTTTCAAATCTTCCAGTGTTGATACATGTACTGATAAATGTAAACAGTAGACCTTTATTAAAAATGTATAAAGATACTTATCTATTCATTGGTGATTGAAAAGAGATCCTATGTCATAGTTCAGTGACAAATACATATGATTATAGTGCATTAAGAAAAAAAAAGATTTTGAATGTTGGCCTGAATATGTTGAAACCACGTGTTGAAAATATTTTTAAGGAATTTTGTTCAGATGTGACATTAAGCTTTTTAAAGGGAGACTGTAAAAAATGTTAATTTATGCATGCTTTTAACTGATATAATGTATTGGATTTTCATCTGCTAGGATACTTGTGTGTAAATGAGATGTATTTTTCTTTTCCTACTGGCTCTGCCTCTCCAGTGGACATGTCTAGGTCATTTAGCTTATAATTAAGCTTACAATTCCAGCAAAGGTCGTTTTCTGGTGATCTAGTGAAGTAACTCCCATGATAACTGTTCAGTTCATTATGTAATCCCTTACAAATATTACAAATTAAGAGGGATTTTTATGCCCTTCCATTGAAATATAAGCCATAAAACCTTTGATGGAAGATATTCAAAGAAATAAAAAGCAGGTGGCTGCCAGACCTCTCCAAAAGAAGGTAGAAATCGAGCACCTGCTTCTCTTGGGGGTCTTAGGACTCCAGGGGATTCGTCATCCCTGCAGCCTCTGCTGGCTTGTAGGGCTGGTTCTGCAGACGTGGCTGGAGCTAGTTTTGGCCCTAGCCGTGCCGCTTGTCTTCTCTGAACAGAAATGGCTGAAAGGATGTTGATGCTGATGCCACAGAAAAGTCTTCTAAACATGGCAATAAATCTAGGATGGGAGGATCCAAAGGACAAGTGAAACAAGCAGAGGCGCCTGTGGCCATGTCTTGAGTTTCATCCAACTCACAACTGGTTCCAAAGGGGTTTCCATGCCAGGACCTCCACATGTCCATGGCTGTAGGGCTGTGCAGGAGCAGAAGTTCCTGATCCAAACCCATGGTCTGCTCCATTGCACTCAGCCCAGACATCTCTGCATGGCCCCGGGAGCAGGACTGACCACGTTTGTGAGGAACGTGGTGCGTCTCGTGCGGCTCCGCGGAGCCGGGAGTGCTCGGCGCCTAGCGTGGGGGCTGGCTGACCTTTGCTTGCAACGTGCATCCAAATGAAGCACTTAGCACTCGGTAAACAGCACTGGCCATTAGCTTCGAGTGATGGCACAGGGCTGAGTTCAGGCAAATTAAGAGGAAGCCTGCCGGCATTAGGAGGTATTTATCCTAGGCAAATTAGGAGATGCATATTTTGCAAAGCGCAAAACGGACAAGGAGCAAATCTTAAGCACCGGCTGTTGCCTAGACATTCTCCGTGTTGCCTCAATAATTTAGCTATCATGGGGATTGATTCATGACTACTGATCTTACCAGTGACCTCTGACTGGGTTCTGCCCTCGATCTAGCCACCTGCTGGAGTCAGCAAAAAGCTGAAAGGAAGCGAGTTTTCCTTATCCCAGTGTAAATCTGGGGCAGAGTGTCACATCACATACGAGCCACTCAGATGGGAACACGGGAGCGACGCTGCCACACAAAGCCTTCGACTTCACTTTTGATGAGCCTGCCATGGCTATGGAGCTTGTGATACCCTGGTCATAACTTCTCGCTGCCACTTTGCGAGCTCGTGTGCTCCCCACATGGGACATCCTGCTTGAGCACAAGGTAGGGTCTTCAAATGCAAGGTTGCTGCTCTGCATCCCATTTTCCCCCATCTCCTGGAGTCCCATCAACTAGACACATTTCTGTGGGACGTGGGACCCGAGCAGAGCCTGAGGCAGCTCAACGTGAGCAACAAAATGCCCCCGGGAAGGGGAAAACCCCCTGTGCGTCCCTCGGCCAAGGTGACACCACCGATGGTGCAGCCCTGGAAGGATCCAAGCACTCACACATGGGCACCTCGGCCAGAGGGACATTTCTCCCCTCACCACCAGCCTTTGTTGGGAAGCAGCAAATTACAACCCGCACGTGGTGCTGCGTGCCCAAGTCCTCCCCGCTAGCCGGCTCTGCTTGCGCAATAAATAAACTAATTCGACACTGATGCAAAATCAAAAGCAATTTAATTAAAGACCCTTAAGTTTTAAAGGGTTTTAAATGCTATACATTTTGGGGGAATATCAGAAAATGTAGCTTGACTGACGTCAGTTCCCATCTCTGGGATGGGAGGCCATTTGCTATTCTGTTTAAGGCAGCCTGGATTGTCTTATTTTGGAGCCAGCTTGGTGGGGGGTTTTCTTTGCTGCTGCTTCAGAGCTCTGAGCTTCAAAGGCTGAAATTAATGGTGAACAAAATTGTGCGGCTCTGACCATCCCATGCGGGGCAAACCCATCGAGGGTTATCATTAAGTAAAGAAATAAAGAAAAAAAAAAAAACCTGCCAGTTCCAAAAAAAAAAAAAAAAAAAAAAAAAAAAAAAAAAAAAAAAAAAAAAAAAAAAAAAAAAAAGCTCATCAGATAATGACCTCTGTGATTGGGTTTTCATTACCAAACAGCATCCAGAGATCGTCTGCCCTCATAGAAAAAAAAAAAAGAAAGAAAAAAAGAAAAGAAAAAGAAAGAAAAAGAAAAAGCAACTGTGTCTCTCTCTCTTTTTCTCTCTCTCTCGCTCTCTCTCTCTTTTTTTTTTTTTTTTTTTTGCACATTTTTCTTTAAACCTGTCAGATCATTTCAGTATTTCAAATCCGAGGAAAACAGCCTGCCTGCTGCTGTATTTGAAGTTGTAATGGTGTCAAAAAGTCACGACTGACTGACAGCCGTCAGTCCCAGAGGAGCTCATTAAATCATAAAAACTTGACAAGGAAATAATTGAGCATCACTGGCAACTTGGCGCCTGTTTAGACGTTTTTATTTTCTTTCATTATTAGTCCCCACCATTACGTTCATTAACAAATTGCATTAAACAACTGTTAAGGGCTAATGATTTGTTTATCGCTTTTTTTTATTATTATTATTATTTAAACATTAGCTGCGTCATGTGGTACCTCAGCAGCCTCATACTATCATCTGACTGAATATTTTTCCACTCAGAGCTCTGGGTACTGCCGGAATATGAAATAGATTATTCATTACCCTCCTCTTTGCCACTGATTTGGTTTCATGTAGCGTCTTCCACAGAGAAAGATGAAAACTTGTCAAAAATAGGTTATATCTTATTCTAAGGGCAACAATAGCAGCAGGTACAGGCACACTTTAATATTTAATTAAGGTTGATGTTAACCCCTTTAAATGACTTTAGCTGTGAGTTATATTCAAGTGCAGAAGAGGAAAATAATTGTACTTAATTTGCAAACTGTACAGCAGGCATTCATCTTCGAGTTACTAGCAAATTTATAGAATAATTTTAAATAATGAAATTTCCGATCATAAATATTTATGTCCACTTTTTTTTTTCTTTTTTTTTTTTTTTTTTGATGTGGTCGTAAATTAACCACTTTCACACACCTCCTAAATAAAAGAAAAAAAAAATCCATGTCCTTTTTTTTTTTATTTGTTTTGAACTGCATCGTTCACATTTCAAAACCTAGTTAGGACTTTGTGGGGGGGAAAGAGCTACATGTGAATCCCCAGCAAAGTTGGTAGCTGCGATAACTGCTTAACACGACTGTGATTCTAGCAACTTGACAGTCATAATAAACTTAGGCCGGATGTGGGCCGAGGCTTTTTTTTTTTTTTGAGGGGACAGTGGCATTTTTTGGCGTTTGGGGGCTTTTGTTTGAAACCGTGGTTTGTTTTCAAGCAGATAAAAATAACTGCTACTTTTTATAGGGAGAATATTTATTTTTAAGTGTATTTGCTGTGTGTATTTTCAACTGTGGGTTGTAAATAATCCTGTCACCGTAGGAAAAAAAAAACAGCAGAATCTGAAGATGATAGGAAAAAAAAAAATCTATTTCTGCAGTACGTTATACTCCTGTCCCGATTATTGATAATAATCAGTCTTTGATGTTTCGCGATCGCGCATCGCTGCGCGCGCAGGGCCACGCGTAGGCCGCGATGGCCGCCGCGGCGCCACAACGCCCCACGAGGCACCGCGACGTCAACCCGGCCACGCTCCGCCTGCTCTCGGGCGCTTCCGTGGGGTGATTTGTCACTTCTGGCGTCACGTGAATAATTTGGGGTGAATATTTTATGAACTGGCGGCAGCTATTGGTGCCAGCGCGGCAGCCGCAGCGTTTTGTCCACCCGTGGGTGCCCTTGGTGCCGCTCTCCAGGCCTGTGGGCTCTGCAGCACGCGGGACACGGGCCACGCTCGGACCAGAACAGGAGGCAAGGGGGCATGTTGGGAAACGCTTTATCCCCCTGAACCGCTGCATTTGATTTGTCACACATAAATAATGAAGGCATCGACGGGAGAGGAAGGGGGGAAGAAAACAGAGCTCATGTACTGAGACGCAGTGAACTTGTGCACTCCTCATCCCTTCATCCGAACAACTGCCTTTGGCGTGAATAACAGCTTGGCTGATGCGGAGCGCGGTATTGATCTGCTGCTCGGGAAGGTCCAGAGATAGACTTTTCCTGAAGGTATGGCCGTAACAGCTCCGTGCTGTTGGGACCTGCTGCTTCCATCTCCGTCTCGTGCCAGACGAGTTCAGCAGGGACGGACCCAGGGAGGGAGAGCGCTCAGCCCTCAATCTGTGCAGCTCTCTGCCTTCCACTAAACACACCAACGTGACTGTCTTTTCATGTTGGAAAAGCTGTTCAGGAAGCTGCTGTGCACAAGGAGAAATAAAATGGTGTCTGCAGGCAGGAGGACATCTCAGTGTAGCTTGGGGCATACCCGGCTTTCCCCAGGCAGCTGTAATTTTGTAAAAGTCTTTGCATAATCAATAAATGCTGCTTCTCCTGTGAGGAACTGTGTCATCTGGATTTGGTACCTCTTCTCCTTCCAGGTTCCTATCTCTGATCTATGGGTTTTGGGGTAAGGACTAAAGCTTTCTCCTGCATTCTGGGAGTCATGGCCTGGGTTCTACTCAGTGTTTGCACCCATGGCATTATCACAACAAAAGATACCAGATTGCAGTTGGGTGGCTTATCTAATGAAAGCTGTTGTCTCTGCAAGTCGCTATTGGGTTTCTTATGAGGCTGGAGCCTATTTATGAGGCTGGAGCCCTGCTAGAAAGGGGATACTTCATACATTTTAAGAGAGTCTTATATACCACTGACTGCCATGTTGTGACTGCTGTCCTGGACCAAAACTAAAGGAAACCTTCTCTTGCAGTTTCTTTATTCAGCTTCTTTCTCCATTCAGATTCATGATCTGTCCAGTGAACATAATCCTGGATTCTGTGGATTAAATGAACTTTCCAGTTTTCTTCTACACCCAGTTGACTACCACTGCCCCTGCCCTGAGCTTCAATCGCCAATTGCTTTTATTCATCTGTAGGTACTGTCTTTACCGGCACTGCTGGCAAGAGCTCCAGTCAGGCAATGCCTACTGAAAGAGCAACAAAATACCAAAATCTAACACCTAGCTAACAAACTTCCCAAGAAGTTAACCTTCTTTCCTTAGCAAGAACATGTTTATGACATTGTTCTGTCTCACTTTATGCATTTGCCTGTCAATGCTCTTGCAAACACTGAGCCCTTGACCAAATTCAACCAAATTCAATGGAATCGTAGAGCCCTCAAAAGTTTCTGTAGGTTTCAGGAAAATAAGCCAATGGGAGAGAGGTTTTCTTGGAGCAGCCATGGCTCCCGAGAGAGAGGCTGCAGCAGGACATAGGCCCAAGTTGGATACCACCTGGGAGGAGAACTTACAAATACTTCTGTCCCCAGGAAGAGGCCACATCCTTTTTAGATAGCAAAGAACCCAACCCTGAGGAAAAAGGGCCTTGTTATTTTCATTGCCTGAGGAATTGCTTAATTACAGGGCAACAGACGAGAGAGCATTATTATGGAGGCCTTTGTTCCTTACACGTGCTCATGTGCATGGATGCAAAATGACATCTTTCTGGTCTGGTAGCCTTTTGCACCCACTTTACTCAAGTTTTCATGGCCAGTGAAAGGTGCAGAGCAGCAGGAAGAATCAAGCCTGTTTTACCCAGGTAATTACAGTCTCCCCAGCCCAGGTGAAAGGAGGACACCACAATTACTTGGTGCTGCTACAAAGAGAACAGAAGCTGGTTTGGAGAGTGGCTGATACCTTTGGCACATCCCATGTCCAGGTCCACCTCATCTTCATGTGACAAATGTGGGGAGGTCATGGTCATGCCTCACAACCTACTGTGTCTCCAGCTCTCAGATTTCCTTGTTTTAATCCAGCTTGGCTTAACAGCATTGGTGAGTGTCAGAAGGTGGGGAATCTAAAATGAGAAATGGCACCATAACTGGTGAAATTATCTCTCAGTTAAAATGCTAAAGGAGGTTGGGGGGAAATTTCAAAGCTTGCCTCAGCAACTATCCTATTCTATTTTCAAAAGTCACAGTTGAGTGCTTTTGAAAATTTTGTCCTAGATGCCTGGCTCAAAGACTTTAACCAAAGATTTTCTTTCTTGGGCTGCTATACAAAAGCTAAATATAAATCCTGTTTCTTTAAAAAAAAAAAAAAAAAAAAAAAAAAAAATCCTTGTTAAAGGTCTAGAAAAATCCTTCCTGAGAAAATCAATTATTTTTTGATATTTTGATATTATTTTTGCTTATTTTTTTCGTATACACAGTTTGGCAAACAAAAAAAAAAAAAAAAAAAAAAAAAGGATAAAAGCTACCTATAGTAGTAAACATTCTACCTTCTGTTCTATCTTCTCCTATTTGGCTTTTGTCCTCCTGACCTCAGAAAAGCAGAGTGTGAGCGTCTCTGGGTAGAAGCTCAAGTTCCCTTTATGTCCATTAGTCTGTTTTACCCATACAAGTATGTGCGTTTGTGGGTCCAGCTCTTGTTTGAAGAGAGTCTTAATGACTTCTCTGCAGATTGACCATGGGACCACAAGCAAGTCATAAAGCTAGTCGGTGCCTCAGTTTACCCACAGTAACTTCATTAATGCTAACTTACTGCCCAAGATGTTGCAATGTTTAATATATTACATGCTCTGTAATCCTTGGATTAAGCATATTATGTAAGTGAAAAACACCTACTTGATGTATATGCAAATTGCTACGGTATTATAGGTAAGAGGGTCATTTGAGTGTGAGTATAATACAAGAGCTGGCAAAAGGCAAAAGGGATTCCATTGTATTGACTTATTTTTAAAGAGCTTTTTTATTTACTGAAATGCTCTGGACACCCAGAAAGAGAGACATTCCTCACTAAGCATGTCTGCTGTTTCATCTGTCTTGAAGTGCTTTGATAAATGGATTGAAACTTGTCGGCTTTTCCTGTAGTTTCTGAGACTCCCTCTGGAAACTCTGTTGAAATGTTATTATTGTAACTTCTTAGAGCGCTACTTAATGAATTGTAACAGATATCCCTGCGAGTCCTACAGAAGCCACAAGGACTCTGTTTCCTCTCCTCCTGGCAGCAGCAGCAGCCAGTGCCACACAAACACATAGCAGGAGCGCCCGCGTCCTCCTCCACCAAGAGCAGTCGCTCTCTCACCGGCAATAACATTTCTTGCCTCCACAAGACGCCTGCCCAGGCCTCGCGTGGTGCCTGCATCCCAGCTGGGTGAGCAGCAGGGCTTAAATGACATCGGATGTAGCTAGATGCTGTTCCTTCAATTGTGGATGGATTTTAGCTTTTAAGAGGAAACCTTCGGAAAGGCAACAAATCAGCACAGATTTAACTCTGTGATAGTTGGTTTTCTTTACTAAAGGATCAGATGTTTTTAGTGTGTGTTGTACATGAGCCATCCTGAAGTTCATGCTCATGGTGAGGGCTGGTGACTTTGGTGCCTATAGTCAGTCCAAGCTCTCCTTTCCCAAAGATACCACCTGCCCTGGTAGCAATGAAGAGGACTTGTCCACTCTGCCCAGTGTCGGTCATGGGAAGTTACTGCGTGGACAGAGGAGATGAAGAGAAGCTCTTAGCCACCTGTGAAACGCCACTGTCTACTCAGGCAAACATGTCACCTCCCCAGCAGATACCTTCAGGCAGGTCTAATGGTTAGAGATACATGGCATGGACATGTATGCAGCATGGAGCTGCAGAGCAGTCAGTGGGCGGAAGAAAGACAACTACCTTGGGATCACCTTGGACCTCAATGCACATTCTACCTTGCTGCATTCCACCATGGGGCAATGGGACATCATGGGGACTTGCCATCTTCTCCAACCTATTCACAGGCCTGTTGCCCAGCTCAGCCATCCCTGGAGCAGGGCCAGGTGCCTGGTGCTGTGCTCAGCTCCATGGGCAGCTCATCGGTGCCGGGTAGGCTCAAAGATCTCAGTCTTGACACCAAGGTCAGTTCAGAATGTAAACAGCAGTGCTGGGATTTTAAGCTTTTTCTTTGCATTTCAGCTGCCCATGTGTTGGATAAGAATGTGAAACTGAGCTACTTCAGGTTGTCACAAAGTGAGAAACGGCTGCGTGCACAGATCAGGTAGGACGGCAGTCACACTCCTGCCTTCGCATGCAAGCCTTGTATGTGCCTGCAGGGGCTAGTTCTGTTCTGCAGCACCTTAGAAAACAAGACCATGCCTCCCTCTTCTCCAAACAGACACCCAGGCCCCCGAGCTACGTGTGCACTGGGGCACTTGGAAGTTGCTGCTCTTCAGCTTGGTGTGGGCGGGCACGATGGCGCAGCTGGGCATGGGTCACCTCTGCATGGCAAAGCCTTGAGGGTGACTCCATACATAATCCTCGCCACACTGAGGCCATGTTTGATTTACGATGTCTTTTATTTCACTTTTTTGCTAACATTTTGCATATTAAAATTTGTATAGGCAGCCAGAAGAGAGCAGCATCTACACAATACTTGGCACAATAGAGAGGATAGGAATCAGAGCTCTGCTCTTTGGGACTGAGGGGACAGGGGGAGGAAAAAGTGTCCTTTTTTACACTTGGTTTTAACAGTATTTCTATTTAATCCTTCTGGTTTACCCTCACTAAAACATAATCTATTTCCAATACTGGTGTGTGATCTCAGGTGATGGTTTCAAGAATTAAAATCAAGGTTGTTTAGTCTTTTGCTGAGCTGTTCACATTTGCTTTTAAAGTTTGTTTTCACACTTCCCAATCATCATAATGTGCATACCTAGGTGCAAGGATGCCAAATATGACATTATTTTCAAAACCCACTAATGATTCGGATTTTTTGCAGTATTTTAGCTGTCTTTGCATGAAATTCCTTGAATGTTTTCATTCATAGTAGGACTGCTCTGAAAATCAGACGGCCAAAGCTGTCTCAGTTTATTCCCCACCAGTTAAATTATCCATGTTCTCTTGACCCTTGTGGGATCCTGGAGGAAAATATTTGTGTGCACATCGACATATCTTTGGTGCATTCCGCACAAAGCGGGGAAGTTACACCAGAAATATGAATTTGGCCCACACAGCATGAGTATGCTCTGCTTTTTGTGGAGTGTACACACACACACACACGAGCAAACATGCTGATTTAAATTTGAGAATGAGCCATTCAAGACACTGCTGTGTCATTCACTTTACAGCTGTAAACTGTACACATTCCTATAAAAATAATAGCTATTTTGTGAATGTTACCACATTACAAAATTATTAGACATGGGTTTTGCTGCTTTTAATATTGAGGTTTTTGAAATCTCGGTAATTGTCATGATTACTGTGTGCAATAGAAATAAGAAGGAAGCTTGAATTGGGGCTTTGAAGCTGCCTACTTCTGAGAGTGCATTTGTTATAAGTTTTCTTTTTAAGGTGCTTCTTCATGCCCCGGCTAAACTTTCCCCAGATTATGTGTTAGCTATGATAGCTGTTCCATGGTTAGATTTTAATCAGCCTCAGTACACAGTAATGTTAAACACTGAAAGAGCTACTAATTAATCGCCTTTCTGTATGTAACAGAGAGATAAATATCCATCCCAGAGGAATTGTAATTTCATGGTTTCTAATGATGGTTAGATTACATTATCTGGATCACTTAGGCTGTGGGTGTCATAAAAAATGCTCAAAGTCATTTATATTCAGTTTAATTTTTTTTTAACTTTGTAAGCCTGAGAAAATAATGCGGTGTTAGCAAGTCTGTTTCATATTTTAGTTAAATATACCTTTGTTGCACTGACTGAATGGATTCAGATGACAGTGACAAACTCAGTTCTGTTCTATTTAACATGCACCCGCTGCAATCAAATTAACAATGTTCAAATCTTCGTCAGGCTTCTGCAGATTTCATGTCAGGAGAGTCTGCTGAGCGCCTTGGCGCTGGGGAACATTGCTGCAAGACATGGTGTTGGGATGTCCATTTGCAGTGAGTTTGCTCCAATAAGCCTCCTACCTTCTGCCCATGCAGGTAAAGTTTCTGTTGTCCTTTCTGCACCAAGTCTGAACTGGACTTGCGGGTTCTATGCCAAATAAAATGCTGCAATCCAGCAGCAATTTGGGCAGCATCTTGCTCTCATCTTCCTAGCCACTCTTAACTCTTTGGAGACCATAAACAACTTACGTGTCCACGACACTTAAATTCAGTAGTTACATGGATGTTAGAAAAAAAAAAAAATCCCATTCCTCTCTGTCTGTATTGTAATAGCTAATAGTTGCATATTTTGAAGTTATACTCATTCATATTTAAAAAGCTAAGGTTTCTTTGAACTCCTACATTGGAGGGGGAAGTTAGTTGTTTCTGAATGAGACTCATACTCCCTTTCTACAGCAATTACATGCTCTGCTCTGGGTTATCAATAGTGCACATGGTCCCACCTCCATCATTCATGGTTTTGCAGTGGACGAGTGAGACCGGCCTCCCAGATAGTGCCCCTGTTTTGTGTCATTTGGGAACCAGAGCAGGGAGGAAGCTTGGGGATCAAGGTGGCCTATTTGATATGATATGCAGTGCTGGAGTTAGCCATCCGATAGCTAAAACTGCTTCTGGAGTTTTCACTGTTTTACATGCCTGATGTACTGACCAAGATACTGTACTGTCTTAATAGAGAACTCCAAAACTTCAGAAAGGTTTCTTCTTGTTTGAATGCACAGCACAATGAATTTGTACCCACAGAGCATTCACCACTTACATTTCAAAACCTACAGCACACTAAACGTGAAACTTTTGTTCAAATTTCAAGGATTTTGATAGCCCAAGTGAATAGACACTGCCTATTGATTTTTCCCTTACAATGACTCTTGGATAACCTATTTTCTCATTTATTTTTAACGACAGCTCATGAGATTTTACAGCAATTCTGCCCAACCTCCTAATATCAAAATCCCTCCTTGACCCTGAAAATTGTAATTCTGCTATAGATCACAGCTGCTGAATATTACCTTTTACTAAGCTAGTTAAATAAAATATGTCCAAATCACTAGATCCCACAGGCCATGACTGCAATTCTAATTATACAGGGTCTGTATTTCTGCTCTACTGTACAGAAAAGCACAGTTCTCTCTGAGTCCAAACCAAAGTGTGGGAATCCAGAATATTGGTTCTAGTTTTGAATTTAAAAAAAAAAAAAAAAAAGGAAAAGTTATACTGCTCTTCAATGATTTTCCTGTAAAACTTTTACAAGGGAATCAAGTCCTTTTGATGTGCTCCATACAATAAAATGCTGTGTAAGTCTGGAGGACAGAAGCATGTGGCGAGGATTTTCTTGTGGCTGGGGGATGGGGGCATTTGATGTGTACCCATTTTAATATCAAAATCAAAAAAAATAAAATAAAAAGAAGTTTCGCGCTACTCTTAGGCTGCATGTTCTGCACAATGGCTTGGGAAGCCAATGTAGGGGAACTAATTCTGGCCATTAAACACATCCTTTCCCCTCCCACTGCTCATTCAAGGAGTGATCACATGCTCCCTGCTGCAAGTTACACCATTATGGAGTTTAGATATGGAAGAGACCTATTAGATTAGCCATTCCTCCTACTGATGTTGGATTGTTCCCTGGAGAACCTTGTTCATTAGCGAACCACACACTAACCTCGTGGGCACAATGTGCAAAGACTGTCTTGGCTTCGCTCCGTTTTTTTCTCCCCGCCATCCCTTCCCTCTGGTGCAAAGGGAAGAGAGAGGCCGAGGGTGCGACTGGGTTGGGAGCATGATGGGAATTGCCTGGAGAAGACGGGATTCCTACATACCTGGCCAGGCTGGCCGTTTTGCTGCTTGAATGTGGCTTTGTTTGTGTGGGTGATTAATCCGTACACCTTTTTAATTAGTACCCAAGTACCAAGGGCTAGACTGGGGAGGGAGGGGAGACCTTCTCCAGCGTGAAGGGTAATTTGGTGTGAGACCTTCTGGCACCCAGAGGCAAACCACCTCCATGGCCTGCCCTGATTCTGCAGCCGCCTTCGCCTGGTCTCCACTTTCCACCTTCTCGCCCGTGTGAGCAGATGGAGCCCGAGCTGTAATTGCTGCGCGCCGGGAGGAGCAATGTGCCTTTCCACAGCCTTGCTGGGCCACG
Organism: Nothoprocta perdicaria; assembly: GCF_003342845.1. NCBI lineage: Eukaryota > Metazoa > Chordata > Aves > Tinamiformes > Tinamidae > Nothoprocta > Nothoprocta perdicaria. The sequence continues at coordinate 5,622,578 of NW_020455976.1, forward strand.
GTGTCTCTGCCGGCACCCACTGGCTCAGCCCCATGAGGTCCCAAGCTCCTCAGCCCTTCTTCCTCTGCACAGGCACCATCCTCCTTTCGGGAAGCTCCACAACATCCCCGTGTCCTGCAGGCCCCAGCAAGGGGGATACACGGGCAGGGAAGGGGGGCAGGAGACGCGCTCCCAGGCGGCGGCCCCCACACCGCACGTTCTGCCCTCAGAGCGCAGCAATAAATGGCTGCCGAGCCACCCGACACGGAGCGCAGGTCCGTAGGGTGAATTTTCAGAACAACGCGCAGGGAATTATATGCACAATTACTGTTGTTAACAGAACCTGGGCATGTAACTCCCCGCACAGCAGGCTGGGGCTCTCCCGCATGCATGTTTAATGGGGCCCGCGCCGCCGCGCTCCGAGGGCCGCGGCCCTTCCCTCGCGCCTACCGTCCTGCCCGGCACAAAGGAACGCCGAGGAGATCCCGCTTTGCCGTTAAATAACATCCTCCTGAGCCACCGTCTCCCTGTTATGCCAAAGAACTTCTTGCCTCGCTCCACGATACCTTCACCTTTCTCTTCTGTAGGAAAAAAAAAGCCCACACATTCTTATTTATTTATTTTTGTTCACATGTTCACATATTATTTCACATAACCGGCACATCGATGCTCATATTAATGAGTATATACTTGTTCACATAAAAATGAGTATACACTTGTGTTCACAGCACAGTTATTCTAGTGATGGATCCTGTTGAAATAAGGGTAGGTCATAATATAAAAAGATGTGTCCAAATCTTAAGTGCCTCTGAATAAATAATGTATTTGCACATCCTCATATGAAAATGAATTGTATGTTTCATTTCACTAATCAGGTATACATTTAAAACGTATCTTTTATAAGGCTATTATTGCACTACTTAAACTCCAGACCTATGTAAACTGGCAAGGAACTATAAAGTTGGGCTGTCTTTTGTTTCTACGCTGTTTATTTAGTGTTATGCAAAGTAATTGTTTTCCTTTCCCTGACTAAAGAACATTATCTATCTCCTGCACCAAGATCAATACAAATGGACTTTAATTATCTTCAAGAAAAAGTAAATTATTCCTCTAAACCAACAGTTTTGCAACTGAAAGGAGCTTCTGTTTACAGTTGTGAAGTATTATTGATTGCATCTCTTTTCTACCCAAGTTATGCTTGACTCTTCAGCTTCCTGTAGGAAGAAAGCAAGGTGCTATAAACTGAAACTAGAAACAGCAAAGCAAAAACACACACGCACATCAAATATACATATATATATATATATAAAAGTACATCAAATACATATACAAGTTTCTAAAAGGTTTCAATCATTTTAAAATTGCACATGATTGCTCTCCAGCTCCCCAAAACGCTTTCATCTGCAAGCAGAAAAAAAGTGTAGCTTTCTCAAGTTTTAAAAGCATTGTTGGGGCATGTCTAATAGATTTGTCTAACTCCGTGTGTCTTGATATATGCAGCGTGCTTGACTGTATTCTCTCCTAGCATAGATCTTGAAACTGTAAATAAATTTTTGAAGTAAATAGTCGCTTGATAATTGTTTAATGAAGTATCACACACCAGCAGTTTTGAATTTTAAAAAAAAAGTTCAAAACTACCGTGTGGTGTCTCTTTCTACTAGAAATGGGCTTTTACTTTTAAACTTCTGTAATATTTAGAGAGAAGTAATCCCAAGGAAAATGATACCAGTACTAATAGGGAACATATTATCTTTCATGTGGGTATTTTTTTCATGTTTAAGGTTTCTTTGTTATTATCTCGGTAGCAAGACTCTCCACACAGTCTTAGGCAGAAAATCAAAATATGCCTTAAAGCAATAATCTTTTAATAAGTATCAAATGTCCTTCAATGAGATAAAAGTATGCTGTAGCATACTTATACACAAACACACACACGTTTCACCATAAATCTCATTTGATACCTTTTCAACAATATTTTTGGGAAATACCTTTAAAAAAAAACAAAGCGATTAAACTCTCATCACAAATTAATTTGCCATAATTAAATTTCTAAATGTTACCAAAAGTCTGTGAAAATTTTTCTTTGCACTTGATGGGGGCTCCTTGGCCAGGCGACCTTCGAAGATACATCTTCAATGGCCTTGCATGTTCCAATCAGTCAAAATATTTGCGTTGCTCCATACTTTAAGATACAAGCTCAAAGAAGAGAGGCTTTCTGCATTCTTTTTTCAGTAGTGCAGGACGGAGAGCATTCAGGCAGCAGGACTTAAAGTGAGTTTAGGTGAGGCCTGGGAATGATGGATCTCCTGGGGATCTCCTAGGGCCAGTAGGATTCACTGTCTGGAGACAGATTTCTCCCGCGTAACTGAAGGTTCAAGTTAGCAGGGTGGTAAGTGAGGATGGGAGGCAACACAGCCATTGTATCCCTGTGTGAGCTGGATCGCAGGCTCTGCTCCCACTGAGGAAAGGACCAGTTTCAACCTTCTTTGCTGGGCAGAGTAAAGATCATTAGTTGTTCTTTTCTCTCCTCCTGCCTCAGACTTGATGAACCTTGGGACAAACACAGCTAATTGCCTCTTCCTCTTGCCCTGATGTTACCTGGCTGGGACATCATTCTGCATCCATCCTTCTTGGCACATCTTTTCCCAGGACAGCCTCATCTGTGCCCACTGTGGTGCTCCATCCCCTCCTGCTCCCTTCTGTCTCCTTTACAGAGATGGCTCCAATTTTCATCCCTCCTAACCCACAGCTCTCTTAACATATATGGTGGTGCTAATTTGAGTTGCAAACTCATGTTTGCTTAAAAAAAAAAATCTACATATTAGTGTTGCAAGAAGAAGACTTTGAAAGCCTTTTAAGTATCTTTCTCATTAATTTACTTAATCCTCTGATCTTGCCTTCTTTTAAGTTGTTTATTTTTAAAACAAAGACAAAAGTGAACTGGAAAGCTTTGTTACTAAAAGAAAGAATTTAAAAACTTCATGTGATACAAAATAATTAAGAGAATATAAATATAGATGTAGACAGTACACATACACACCCACAAATCAGTGTATTGGGAGAAAATTCTTTCACGAGGCTCTGAAGGCAAAGTGGACAGGACATCAGAGTCAGATAGCAGAGCTGTACCTGACACTCTGGCCGCAGGAAATCTTACCTTTCTGTTAGTTTATTATGAGATTTGCCTGTCTTAAAAAATTTTAAAATGCTACAAGACATCAAAATGGAAGTTTTTGCAGCAGGAGAAAGTGGGACTAAATTCTAATTCTGCTAGAAGCCTCAATTTTTTCTCCTTATTTCTGTTCTGAAGCATTTCATGAAATTTTTCAAAAATGACCTGAGATTTCAGATTCAAGAGCTTTAGGGCACTCAACTGGGAATGTGCAAATCGCATTCATGTTCAGAAAGCTTGTTGTCTAGCCGTCTTTGGAAATCAGGTTCCCTTCACAGTGCTTTGAGCTCGGCACCCGAAAACCCTCACCTGAGGCAGCCAAAATCATTCACTATTTTTAAAGATTCTTCTCCAGATAACCGGGACAGGGCATGCCTGAATTTTGGATGAAAGAAAATTCATATGAGCAGGGAAGTTATTCCCCAAGGACTGTATCCTTAGTGATACTATGAGCCAGCAACCCCCGTAGCTTTCAGCATCTCTCATGATCAGACTGGATGTCTTTTGCCTGAGGCTGAAAATTTCTTCCTCTCTAAAACCAAAGAGATTTTGGCTGTGAGTTATGATTAGTAATAGAGTCCATTTGTGGTGAGATGGGGGGAAGGGGAGATGATGGGCCCAGAATTATAAGATTTTATGTGCTCGGCATATTTCCAAATAACCACAGAGGACTGCCCTGGTCTGGATAGTTCACTGCTTAAGGATGAAAAAGAAAGGAAAGCACAGGGAAGAACAAAGGGAGAACGAACAGACAAATTTGACGTCAGCAGTTTAAATTCTTCAGCATAATTGAAATACGACAAGTGGAGGGATAAACTCAGGGAGCCGTCCTGTCTAAAAGTGCTCCTGGAAGAAAGGTCAAGATTGCTAGGGTGAAATTCTGTAAGAAAAATAGATGTGAAGGAGCATATTGGCAAAACCCATCGGGAAGACATCCCAATGTCTGGTGAGAGCCTTGGCACCCACCTCCCTGCACAACACGGCAGCGCCGTGGCGCTCAAAGGGACCTCAGACACTCGTCCATGGTCAACTTTCACCAGCATGTCTCCGTGAAGCGCTGAGAGAAAGTGTTCCAAACACAGAGGCCCCGAGAGGGGGTGAGTTATCTTTGGCTGGGCTATAATTGCATCCTTCCATTACTGCGCAATTAATTGCTACCAGGGTCTGCTGGCGAGGAAGGAGCGTGCCAGCTCCAACCCTGGGAGCCACAGGAGCTTGCACCACCAAGAGCTCCTCAAGGGGCTGGCCTGCTGGGGCTGCCTCGCTGCTCTGCTGGGAATACCAGGCTTACCAGAATTAGCTATTTTCCTTAGCTGGCTTTAAAAGTTCAAAGAATAGCACAGAAAATGTAAGGTAGAGAAAAACACATCGATTTTCACTGATTCCATATATCTCAGGAAAGCGATGACTAGAGAAAAACACTAGGGGACTTTTCCACAGCATTTTGCATGGCTGCCTTCAATGCATATCTCAAAAGGAGCCAGTGTCTTGTGGAAAATACGTAACTCATTCAAGCTACCCAGGGGAAAAGAAGAATAATTTTGCTCTTGCTTTACAAATCACTGCAATCTCCATGTCAAGAATAGCATAGCAAAAGCAACACAGGTTCCTGAATGAAAGGAAAGGTGGTGTTTAACTCCCAAATTGGGTTATGATAATCACGTATAATGTTTCCCTCGCTAACAAGGAAATCTGCAAATCCTTGGCAGTTGCAGGGAGATGGGGAGGGGGGATAGATTTATACTCTGAGCAGCTGGGATTGCCAATGTCAGCTAGCCTGGAGAGGGGGAACTCACTGGGAGGATCAGAAGTTATTTTTCTGGGTCCTCCCAGGCTCCCAGGTGTGGGCCGACTCCTGGATTCCTGCAGGAGATTCCTTTCATTTCTGGCCATTCTCCCAGTCTCTTGGGGAGCAGCTGCAGCACATGACAATTTTTCCAAAGCGTGGAAGTGGCAGCCTGCCCAAAAGGGCTTGCAGCCTCTGCTGGAGTAGGTTTGGGTGAAAATGAATTGAATAGTCCTGGCTTGGAATCCGTATTTCATCTGTAAACCTCACCAAGGTCAAGAGAAGGTGCAAGGGTCCTGCACCTTTGAGCTCCCCCTTCCTTGGTGCCTGTCGGCTGGTGTCCCTTTGCACTGCACACCAACGGCACACAAAGGCACATGTGGCCTCATTTCAGAGGTTTGTGGCTTCTACTATCTCGCAGAGCCTGGCTTGGGTTTGTAAGCAATGAAGAGGTACAGGGCAAGGAAAAGCAGACTGTTGTTGAGAGAAATCTGCTATCTGTTTTGCAACTTATTTTGATTTAACAAGTACAAACATTTGCCTAAATATACGACATACTGAAAAGAAGAACTGCTTATGGAATGTAACTGGACATGCAAACACACACAAAAAGAACAGGCTTCTTTTATTGCATGGAATGGTCACTGCTGGACATTTCTGCAGATGTACCTAAACATGCTCTTTTGCCAACACTCTAAAGGAGAAGACATTTTCCCCATGAAGCCTTTGCTTCAAGAAGTGAAGGAAAAGATTTTCTTCATTTTACCGGTTCAATTTCTGCACATGTAAAGCCATGAGTGGACTGGAGGACTGAGCATTTCTGTTGGAAGCAAAGTGCAGGTTAAACACGATCAGTGTTCATTGCTGGGCCATGGCAGAGACAGACAAGAGATGCACATCAGAGTAAATATGCCCCAGTTCTGCTAGTGGTGACTGCTCCTAGCCAGAGCTTAACCTCTCTTAGTTAGAGAGCTTAACCTCTCTTAATCAGAGCTTAACCAGAGCCTAACCAGGGGTTCAGGTTGCAGGCAGCAGTGGAAGAGCTGGGTGAAGATATGGGGCAGTCAGGGATACATGTGTGCACACGAGATAGCTTCTGGGAACTGAAGTGTAGCTTGGCTCTGACTAGGCTAAACTAACACAGGTTTGAAACAGTGAGGGAAAGGCATGTGAAAAGTGCATCTGGCCTATTTTAGCTCTCTTCTTTTGGCATCCTTTTCTTAGCTATTTTTCCTGCTACATTTTCTCCCAGTTCCATTAATGATCTAGTCACTAGTTTAAATTTGATCAGTTCATCCATCTTACAACATACAAGTCCTCTCCACGCTAGATCAATAGCTTGAAGCTGGCCAGCTGTTCTACTCCGTTGTCCCTTCTGGAGAGCAGCTTTTGCAAGAGATGTGAGGCAGAGCGGAGTCTGGCTTTTCCAGGGAAGTTATGTGTCTTTGATTGTGCTTTATGGAGCAGAATGAGCAGGGAATCAGGGTTATCCCACACTCCCCACCCCACCTGCTGAGGTTTAAGCCCTGATTCTCCATCCAGAACTGGGTGTTTCTCCAAAGGTAAGGCCAAATTACCCATTAGGGACTTAAAGCAATAGAGTCTAACTAGTGTTTATTTCGTATTTCTTATTCAGAGCCTTCTTTAAATCATTTGTAATGGGGGTGTTAGGTTTGTGCGCAACCTGAATGTCAAGAAGGGCTTTTTGTCTTCTCTGGAGATGAGCTCTGTGGAGCCCCGCAGGGCGTGATCTCCTATTTGGCAATGTGAGCGCGGGGAGCAGAGGCAGGACAAGCCGCGCAGCAAAGGGATGACATCAGGGTGTTTGGATTCTGCTGTAGCCCCACACCCGAGTAAGGTGCAAAAAATACATGAGCACACAGTCACAGATGTGCGTGTGTCTGTGCTTACAAAGGCTACTTTCACTGAAATTAAAAAAAAAAAAAAAGGAATCTCTATTTCCACGAAATGACAGAAACTGCCTTTCTGCAGGACAGGAATTCACCTGCTTCACCTCTTTTTGCTCGTGATCTGGTCTGTTGTGGTTACTAGGCCGTCAGAAGGGGAGAGTTGCACCTAAACACGCTTTGCTCTAGGTTGTGCAGAAGCCTGGGCTGCCTTGGGCCGGTTTGGTTGAAGTGGAAGGACTGCAAAGACCACGTGGCTGTGAGGATGTCATGTACAACAAGGCACAAGCACCTCGGGAGGCAGTGCTGCAGGAGGAGCCTTCAGGCCCCCGTGCTCCCTCTGCATTACCAACAAAATATCTGTGCCTCTCCATAAGCCACATTTGCGGTAAGAGAGAGTCACACTGGGCTGCATGTTCCTCTTTGGGTTTATTGCCTGAATGATCTCTGTGAAGGTTTACATGCAGCTGATGGTATGAATGAATGGAGGCAGAACCCAGATTTTATTGCATTGGCAAGACAAGGCCTCACGCAGGACACCTAAGCATTCCTGTTATATTGCTCAGGCTAACACTCCAGTCTGTATTATCTTGCAAAAAGAGATTTTGCCAGTCCTTCCTTGACACTTAATGTGGGACAGGTTCTGCATGTGCATGTACATGTGCTCGAGAGAGTAGTATGTGGAATAAACAGACAGCAGCTTCTCTATGGCACTTCTCAACTGATTTATTTAAATGCTGATGCTTAAACCCTAGCAGCAGATGACACATTTAGCATAGAAACAAAGCAAAATCACCTGCAGGAGCCTGCCAGTTTGACCATTTAGGAGTCGGAGTGGGTATTGATTTGAGGCAAATATCTAAAGTTTGCATTACCCTTTGAAAAGTGCTAATGTAGTTCTTGTCACTTTAAATTAACTTTAGGTAAGAGGGACTGACAGAAACATGAGGACGTGTGAACTATATTTGACTGAAATTCTGTCAAATATTGCATGGGGTTATGATCCACAACTTTTCCCATCTGCTGCTCAAACCTGAATCCTTGAATGCACAATCGATTAATTACCATATTTCGTTCTGATTTCACTTAGAAATATAAAAGACTGTGAATGTTAAATGTTACCTTACCTGCCTTCTTTTTCTAAGGATAAGTTGTATAGGAAGGGAGGGGGGATTCTTGCAATTTTTCACACCTGCATATAATGCTTTGCTAAGTGCAGCTCTTCTCTAATAATTAGATTCCCAGAAGTTACCCGGAGTAACACAGCACTCAAGAATTTCATTCATTCCTTTCCTTAGAGACTTTTTTCCCCTCAGTAATAACAGCAATGAGAGCTGATGTAGCATGTTCCATCCAGTGCACTTTACAAGCAGCAATATAATTACGTAAGTCTTTTGCCACTTGGTATCGTGGCAGAGGGGAATGGCACGGAGCAGGGGAGGTCAACACTTGCTACTGATGTTCTGTTTCCTAGCAGGCCTGACATTGATTCCCTGGTACCACCTGCTCATCCCAACAGCTCGGACTGATGCTCTGCAAAGCAGCATCCAAGCTTCTGCAGCTGGACACCCAAAAAGCTGGATGTCCTACAAGGCTCTTTTGAAAAGAGGGGCTGTATTAACTTGCCAAAAAGCCACTACTGTTTCAGTAACAAAACTTACAAGCCCTTAGTAGTAAAACTTTTTTCTTCTCTTTTTATTTTTTCTTTTTTTTTCTTGTTGCTTGCATTTCTCCACTCACTATTTGGCTGAACTGAGTTGTGTCAACTTCCAGCTGAAGGAAATAATGTCCATGTTGGTTGATACACTGGAAAGCTAACTCTGGTCATAGCCAGTTCTTTCACTTTGCTGCGTCCTTGACTCATGCATCTTTTGAACTTTTTTTTTTTTTAAGAAGATATGGTAATAATATCACAGGTTGCCATTCTGGCAAGCTCAAGGCTACTCGAGGGACTGGGAGTATATCTGTTCATTGGATCTGAGAATATGAATTTCATAATGATTTACACGAGTGACTGTGCACCCAGTCCTGTCTTTTCTATATCTTTTTTGTAATTTCTTGCTTCTGATTTTCTTCTGCATTACCCAATGTCAGGCCCATTAAGGGAAGTCCTACTTCAATATATACCAATAAATACCACTACTTTGTTAGGTACAGTGGGAGAAATCACTGCTAGGAAGGTGCAGGCTTCTCTTTCGTATATCTTTCATATACCTTCAATTCTAGAGGTGAAGAGGCTTGAGGAAACATTATATGAGCCCAAGGAGAAGGAAAAAGTGGGACTTGAGATCCTCTTGAAATGGATTAGCGAGTTATTACTCTTTGACTGGAATAGTTATTACCCAAAGAGAGTGTTCCTGCTCTCTTGCAATCACAGGTAGGTAAACTACCTCCATAGGCACATAGTTAGTAGCTACAGGACAGCTAAAGGGAAGGGATCAATTATTTTTTAAACTGTGCTAAAAAGTATTTATGTGATGACACCATCCAACACCAGCAAATATTCAGGTGGGAATTCTGAAGACACTTGGCCTTGAACATTTCACTCCTGTTAAAGCATCAGCTTTCAGTGGGGTTGACTTAAACTCTGTAATATGAGGTCAAAGGAGAAGTCTACTGTTTTAGAACATTTTGTTTATTTGTTTTCTTCATTCTAATATCAGACCCAGTTCAGCAATCTTTTCTCTGAGTGCTGTACAGTCATTAGCAGAACGTTAATGGAAATATTTATGGGAGGGAGTACAGCTTGACATGGACAAGGCTTGCAGTATCAGACCTCTATTTAGGGAATGTATTCCAAAAGGAAAAGGTATGATGTTTCTTTACACCATCGTGTAAGTGACATAAAGATTAATGAGGGATAGACAAATGCCCTTGCTCCAAAGTCAGCAAAAAATAGAAGGATCTGTTTAAACTTTTCAAAATGAATTACAGTCAGATGCTGACTACCAAGAAAAAGAAATGAAATCTGAGCTGAAGAGTCTAGACTAATTCTCTGTGCCTTTTCCCAAACTGTCACTCTTTCTGTTGGCATAAATATTAGGAGGTTACAGGAGAATCTGCAAATCTACAATTTCTGAACTTGAGAGGCAAATTGGGGAGCCAACAAAGATAGTTCAGGAGTTGCAAATGTATCCAGGTATTTATAAAATACCAGTATCTAACCTTGTTAACAGACCTAGAAAGGAAAAAAATGTGGATTTTTTTTTTAGTAGATAGTCCAGATTTACCTCTTAGAGCAGATAGAAGAAAGATGTCACCTGTAGTAAACACCTTTATGCATTTGATGAAGGCTAATTACTGGAAGTTACAAGCATAATTTTTGACTTTTTCAAGGCAGTCTATCTGAATTATTTAGCCAAGTTATTTTAATATTATATTAAAATGTTGTCTTTTTTGCACTATAGATTGTGTATCTGTGGCTGTTTATGAATATATCTACCATATATATAGGGTCTGCACAAAGTCCTGGTGTTGCACAGGCAATACACTACCTGCAAGTTTCATGGAATTAGATTTCTTCTTTCAGCTGGAGTTAACATAGACCTTCCTCTGTCTGCTGAGAGACACATGGTCAAGTGCTGTACTACTTTAAAAAAAATGCATTATTTTAGCTATCGTTGTGTTGTAAAATATTTTGCTAGTGTCATATTTTCGAATGAACGACCATTTTCTTTATAAAGGAAGCCAATGTTGTTGAATTCCATTTTCAAAGTGTAATATATTACAAGGAAAAAAACAATTATTTTCAGTCCAGGAATCTATTGGGTATCTACCAATGATCCATCCTCCCCAACACATGTGTGCAGATTTGTACCCAGAAAACCCATAAATGCTCCCATATATGATTTTTGGAGACAATTCTGAATGATTCATTCCTTCCCCTGGCCCTGCTCACCTCACAAAAACAATGTTTGTCCTGACAAAAGAGAAACCACAGAATTTGCAGAATGTCAACAAGATATTGAGATCTTGGGATCTTATTTCTGCTAGTTTACTGGGCTCAGAATTGAGAATTTAGTGGTGAAAGCACTAGAAAATAGATTCATTCCGTGCCCTGAAGAAGCACAAGATTAGCCATTTCTCCTGATCCGTTACAGAATACATAAAGTATTTACAGTGTAATACTTGCCGCTCGCCCTGCAGCGTCCTGATACTCACACTGGATCACTGTGTACTGGCCTCTCACACGGAGTACTCATTTAAATTTCACAGTCACATGAACAGTCATGAAACCAATTGAGTGCAGGTGTTTTTTTGCATTGGAGACATGTGAAAACATGTGTTTTCTATGTTGTTCTTTATGAAGGCTTGTGTCCAACAACCTAATTATTTTTATTTAAGTATTACATCATTCTTGCTAGCACAACTCAAGTGCCAGCACCTGCTCTTTACAGAGGTCTGCAACATTTTTTCTGTCTTTTCCCATCTCCCGAACTGAAGGGGGACCGTTCCCACCATGAAAGAATTTACTGCATGTTCTCCATCTGTGCTGCAACACAAGAGACATGATGAGGCAGTATAACCTTCCGTTCTTCCTTTGCTATTGGTCTTGAAAGTACTAGCTCATGCTTCTGTGCTTGGAGCATCCAGCTTAATTCCCCTCAGGATGTCCAAGAAGAGTTGCTGCACTTGTGTGATGACAAATCTTTTCACAGTTCTCAGAGGGGCTTTCACCTGGGCTAACAGTCAAGGAAGATGATTAGGAATAATGGTTTTTCTCCATACTTTGGATTGAGAAAAATGTTGGAGGTGAAACAAAATGCTTTCCATTAGATGTCCTACCAGTTATATTACTTAGAAGATTTCTTGTATCAAGTCAGAAGTCTAGGAGGAGATTATGACCTTCTGCCTTGTCTCATTTCCCTGCGTTTGTTCTTAGTGACTTTTGCATTCCTGCCAATAACCTGTCTCATAAGAGAGCACATTTCCTTGCACTTGTTTCCTTCAGTCTTTCAATCACATTCTAGTTCATCAAGAACTGATCTAGCACAAAGTGCATCTCATTCTCAAGTGCTCCCATGCTCTCTCTTGCTAAATTCCTGCCTAGGACCATCTCAGCACTGTGCTGGTAATACTGATATCTTTTTGCCAGTTGTTAGACTTCTGTTTCTTGGATCTGTTTCCTTTCTTCTAGATAGTTGTTGATTCTTTTCATGCTCTCCTCTCTTTCATTCATTAAACCATCAGACCATTAACTCTTCTGCTACTAAGTTGTTGCCTGCTCTGAATCCCCTCATATCTCCCCTTCCCCTTGATCTCACGGTTCAAAGTCTTTTTTTCTGGTGGAAATCTTGTGACCATACCAAATTTCTCTGTGACAAACTCATTCTCTCCTTGCTCTGATTTTCCCAAATTGAGCAACCATTTCCTCCTACACAAGATTTATACTGACACATGCTATCTATATCTCTCTGAATTTTCTTCATTTCTTTTATATCCATTTTCTCTCTGCTTAGGAGCTCACTTTCTCCTATTTTAGCTTCCATCTATAACAGTCATTTTAAAAGATCTCTTGACAAAATTCCTAGTGGTGTCATCCTTGTAGTCCACCTTCAACCCTGGTGATTCGGAGGTCAAGTGCCTCCAGTGCAGATAACCAAATTCTTCAGCTTCCTGTCAGGCCTAACTGTGCTCTCTCCTTGTTCTCCCTCCTGTGCTCTCTCTCTTCTCCTTCTATGTCTTGTTACTGGGCAATTACATCCTCATTTGATTACAGCTACCATATTTCACTCCCTGCTTTCTCTTTGCTGTAATAATTTTCCTTCTGTTCAGGCTAAACCCTCATGATGTTCCTCTGATACCTCTTTATGGTGTCCAATGTTCATCGCAAGTTCACATGCTTCTTATCAAGTCTTATACTGCACTGCCCTCTCTTGTACCTAAACACCATGATACGTCCTGCTTGATCCTTTCTGCCTAACTTCTCTAATTTTTCACAGTGCTAATTTGCTTATCCAAGCTCTTGCCATCGTATTACAGCATCTCATCCTCTAGCCTAACACAGGCTGTCTCCTCTCACAAAAATTCTGAATGGTGGTTGGTTTTCATTACATGGTTCACATCAACTTGCCTTCTGTCCTCTTCTACTACTTCCCCCTGTCTAGTATATCAAGTACCAGCTCTTGCCTTCAGCACCCTTTGGGGTTTCTCCCATCTCTTCTCTTTTGTTCACTTCATTTCTTTTTCAGAGCTCCTGTTTCCATCAGCCCAAGATGCCCAGAGCTGTACTTTTGTGATGGCTAATTACTGTTCTTGAGAAGACCCCTTCATGCCCGCTGCAAAGCTGTTGAGTTGTTGTTCTTCAAACTCTCTGTTACAACTCTCCTTTGACAGGATCATCACTGAAAATTCAACTGAATTGAGTCCAATGTCCATCATGCTGACAATTTAACCTTATTTTTTCCTGTGTTTCCTCATTTTTCTGTAGCTGTCTCTTGCCTCCAGACTGTGAACTCTTAGTCTCCTAGACTGTAAATTCTTTTCCTTATTCTTTGTTTGTGCAGAGTCTTTCTCTGTGGGGTCCTACTCCATGAATCCAAGAGGATATGTCAATGCACACAACTAAGAGAAGACAAATACTGCTCTTGGAATTTTTTGTGAGTCAAGGTGTTCAGAACCTAAGCCTAGCTCCAACCACAAATCTTGCAATTGGCTAGCAACTCTGCAAAAGCTTTATATAAACCTCATATTGGAACATCTCTGAAATTAAGGGGTGGTGTTGGAATTTGCATCCAAGTTTCACAGCTGTGGGTCACCTCTCAAACACAGATATTTGGAAGGCGGTGAGGACTGTGCTGTAAGCAGCTACATCGGCGATGAGATACTGCCGCTGTTTTTTGCTGTCTGTGTTTTTGAAATGCGTGCTACAAGGACAGCTGTGAGGCAGATGCCGTTCTGAGTTCAGATGTGGAATGTAACAGGGTCACTCTGCTTACCTTATCATAAAAGAGCATGCGTTTTTGTGCTTTTCATGTACTGAAAAACAAATCCATGACAAAAACAGTATTGTGTGCAGGGGCTAGAGGAGAAGGAGGGAAGAGTATCTCATCCTTAGGGCTGCTGGTGCTAGACAGCAGTAAAGAAGACCCTATTTGTCCACCATCCTTGGAGATATAGGCCCTAGAGTGAGATACCTAAGCAGCTTAAGGATGGTTCCATGGGCTAGTGATGACCTACTGGGGTCACAGTTCCTGTGCAAGCTGCTTGGAGGCAGGAGGAAGGGACTGGAGAAGCTAAAGTGCTTCAGCAAGGCTGTCTATGTAGGAAGAGGAATTTTGGGGTGTTTCTAAAGGATGTTTAAAGGAGGCAGTATACAGGTTGTCCTATCCTTGGGTCTACATTACTATGCATAGAAAATAATGTATTGTGAGCTGATGATGGGCAATAGTTGTGCTGTAGTATACTAATGTTGGTGCTGTCAGCGGGGCAAAATGACGCTTGGAATGAGAAAAATGGATTTTAAGTATAAAGGAAGTTGGAGGTTTTAGAGATGGGAGTAAAGACCATTGGAGATGTGCTGAGATGTAGGGAGTGTGATAAGAGGAAAGGATGAAAATAAGCAAGTGATTTTGTAAACTAATGAGATGTGGCAGAACCAGGGAGCAGTGAGCATTTCTGAACAAGGAAAAGCGGGCCAGGAGAAGGAGGATCCTGCAGGGCAGAAGCTTTGTGGCAGGAGAGCAGGACTCCCAGTGCTGGCGAATGACAGGAGTGTGACTGAAGGTGTAGATGGCACAGTGAAGAAAGGCTGGTAGCAGGGCTAAAGCTACATCAGGGAGAAGGGGAGAAAGGCGAGAAAGGAGAAGGGGTCAAAAAGACAGAAAGGATCTTTGGAGAGATACACAGAAATTTTCTCTCCTGGCTCTATTGAATACATTCCCAAGCCTGAAGGAAATCTTTGATTTTTATTACTCTGTGTCTCCCTTCCCTGTGTTCCCACATCTTGGAAAATCTGGCTGAGCTATGTGAGGGAGGATAAGAGGGAGAGAGGATAGAAGAAGTCTTATTGCATTGGAATCCCACCAACTTGTCTGGGCAGCTGTTACTACTGATTATGTATGCTATGTCCATGCATGCTACATTTCCCATGTTAGTTGTGTGGTTCTGAGCTTGTGGCTGCAGAGAAGGGTTTGTGCTGAGTTCTTTTTTAATTTACTGGCCCAAGTAGTTTATTACAGGAAAAGATACAAATTCCACTGCACATCATAGATGAGAAACAGCAAAAAAGTGGAGATTCAAACCTGCTTGCTATCTATTCAACTTATCTGTCTACCCATTTCACTCATACATTTTCCTTCATGGTGGGGTCTTTGCACGTGTATAAGTTGAATGCTGAACATATTTGGCAAAGGCATGAGTATGGAAACATTGCCCACTGGCAGATTTGTGCACACAGTTGCCAAGACAAACATGAGTCATATCCTGCTCTACTCAATGCATAGAACTACTGTTAGGAGTCAATGAGAGTCCTGCATAAAACAATCAATGGAAAGATTTGACCCCTTTCATATGTAGAAGTCTGTGGGGCAAATTGTACTACTGGTGTTGTGCACAAAAGATAAAGCCCACATGTTTTTCCTTGAGTATCTTTCTTTTTGCTAGCACACCATTAGGAATGTGCTTTCCAGCCCAGTATATCTGACTAGTATCCTGAGATGGTTTTCAATAAAGGCACAGGAAAACCATACAGGGAGGGGGTGCCTGGATGGCCTTTTCGTGTACTTATAAATAATACTGCTGATTATTCACATATGGGCTCTCTCCGTGATATATTTTTAAGAATCCTACAGAAAAACAGAAATAAAATAAAGGTATTATTAAATGTGCAGGGTTACCATCATTATACCTACAGGTAAAAATCACTGTCTGAAATCACCTTAGAGGGATGCGGACTGAAAGAAACTGCTAGTTTGGCTGGTGGTTTAGAGGATGTTCTATCGCTGAGCTACTAAATAAATCCCCTTTTGCCCTGCACTGCCTCCAGCAAGCCCTTAGCCTTCCCCACTCTGTCTTCCCCACACTGTTTCTCTATTTTTCCTCATAATATCAGCCCTGATTCTCTTTTTCCCATTCTTCTGAATGTTGAAGTCATGACCTTTGTGGTTTATAGGCCACAAGAGACTGAGCTAAATGTGTTAGCACAGAGTCAAAACAAGTAATAGCTGGCCAATTAAATTAATAATCCATATTGTTACAATGTTTAACCACGGCTGTTTCCTCAGTGGTCTGTTTAAATCACAGCCAAGTCCTGACCTATTAAAATGAATAACTGGAATTATGAGCAACTCCATTTAATAAACACAGCAAGGAACGCAACACAATCGGTATGAAATATTTATTACAACTTTAAGCAGCAGCTTGTTGAGATTTAAGAATGGATTAATGAAGGGGTTTTAATTTCTGGCTAAGGGTAGAAATCTTAAACCTGGAACATTTCCTCGATTTCCTGGTATGACTTTGCAGTGGGCAAGAATGAAGATAGGAGCATTCGCTTCATGCTTTCCCCTTGCAGAGCTCTCTCCAGACACGTTCGATGCAGGAGGAGATCAAAGCAAGCAGGCTCTAGACAAGTGGCTCAAGTGGCTTGAAAAAACTCGGGGGAATAAGGGCTGGAGCACTAGTCATGAGCCTTTGGATTTTAAAATGAGCACTCCTGCCAACTGCCATCCTATGGAGAGCACTGTTAATGGAAGGCTGGTACATTCCCAGCGACAGCGGCTCATGTGCATGCAGTTCGGTGCAGGATGTCGCAGGGCTGGAGTGGGGGGGGCAAAAGGGAGAGAAAAATCCCTTTTCTCTGAAATTTGTCAGACAAAAATCCCAAGCTGAGAGCAAACCATTATTGTTTCGAATAACCCAAGTGTTATTTCTCTTAAGTGTGGAATCATCAAGGTTTTGTTATTTTTGTTCATGCTGCACGTTCATCTTCTTGCTTTCTCCACTCAACACAAAAGCAACTGTTGTTCTTTAATAAAAATTAGAAGGTTGCCAGGGTTGAAAAGTAGTATACCAGGCCGAGGCTTAAATGTAGTGGTTATTAGTCTTTTGATTTTATTTAACTCCATCTGATGTAGCAGCATCAAGCAGGTTAATAACATGCAAATCCTGGCACAATGAAGTGCTTTGGAGATACCATGTCAAGGGGCCATATAATAATTGCTCAAGGCTACACAGACACCTGGACCATCGTCTCTGCCATAATATATCCTTCCCATCATTTCCACCCTCATGGTTGCACACCATAAATTGGCATGAGCCACTAGAAAGGCTCTGATGCTCTAAACCACTGCCCTAATTTGAGTAAACACAGGCTGTTGCCACTGCCTCTAAGGATCTCATTTTCAGCATGTG
Organism: Nothoprocta perdicaria; assembly: GCF_003342845.1. NCBI lineage: Eukaryota > Metazoa > Chordata > Aves > Tinamiformes > Tinamidae > Nothoprocta > Nothoprocta perdicaria. The sequence goes on from NW_020455976.1 coordinate 5,639,775, forward strand.
CCGTGATGATACCAAGAATCATACACATTTTCCCCTCCCCTCCCTTTTCTATTTCATCATGAAAAGCCCCAGCCTGATGGCTGGAGAGTCGGAGGACTTTTGCACAGCTCCAAGCAGCAGGGCCAAGGAGGGAGGATGCTCTTCCATGCTGCTCCACAAACATGCTTCAGCCCACAGCCAGCAGGGCCCGTGGGTCGGGTAATTCGGTTTCCACACGCTACGTATGTCATAAATAGCATGTAAGAACTAGTGCAAAAAGGTGAGAGCAAAAAACATGACACGGATAGGTTAGACCTTCAACATTGTCAGACTCGCAGATGGGGCAACTGGGACTGGCTCTGCAACCAGAAGTTAATTTTGGCTCAGAAAGAGGCCAAATGGTGTATCTGAGTGGTTGTATTGCCTGACAGGGTGGAAAACCACTGCCTGTGTTTAACCAGAAGTTAAGATCTGATATTCAGTACACTCAGCCTGCAGGAATGCCTGGAATATTTGCCAGCTGCGATGCCTCCTGGGATCAGGACTGAAAATTACATTTTTTGTAGTATCTTGCTCTGTTTTTATTGGTATTCTTTGTATTTTCCCTTCTGAGCCTTTAGGATCCATTTCACGTGGTTATTTCCTGGTGTTCTTCCTATGGTTTCCTTCAAGACTCCCTCCAGAAAGAAGAGGACAGCCATCTGAGAGGTTAAAATAGAAAATTTCTTTGGCATCATGTTACCTCATTACTTTCCCAGGTCTCCCTCCTCTCATAGCAATCCCAAGCCCTAAGAATGCTCTTTATGGTGCTTATGGATCTGGGTACACATCTCCCCTTCCAGCTGCAGCTCTGCCCGCCCCAGGCAGGTCCTCGTCTCGTGTCTGCCAGGAGGCCTCGGTCCCTCCTGCCCACCTGCACATCTCTTGGCTGCAATCCCAGCCAGGTCTCGGCCAAAAGGAGATAGACCAGCCGTGATAGACTGAGGCTCTTTTCAGTAGCTCCAGGCAACATTAACATGCATCCCTTCATCCCGTATCTCCTGGCAGTGCCCAAGCTGTCTCTGGGGCCCCTGGTTGCTGGTGACAAACCAGCCCCCCAGGCTCAGGGACTTCCCCAAGGTCTCACACTGGAAAGAGCCGCCCAGGACTCTCCTCTTCCCAGAGCCTTTTCCGCAGTCCAGCGAACTGTGATCTTTCCCGGTGCTTTGGCAAATGACACAACCCGGGGAATGGGCAGCTCATCCACAGGGCAGATTTCCTGGAAGGCAGAAGCTGAAGTTTTTATTTAAGCTTGTAGCAGGATTACTGCAAGGAATGAGGCTCCACTGGGATACCATGCACAGAGGCCCCATCCCAGCTAGGGGAATTTTGCTCCATTTCTCCAGCCATGAATAACTTCTGCTGCAGCTCTGGGAACCCGGTCACACACAGCGGCATGAGCAGCACTGCAGAAGCTGCTGCTGTCCTGCACACGAGATCTGAGAAATCTGATCTCGGCAGGGTTACAGGACAGGATGCTTAAAATATCTGCGGTAACTGGAATTAGGTCTCCTAACACTGGCCACCCCAGGGGAGCAGCAATGGTGTTAGCAGCAGGAAGAAGGGGCTGCTGGATTTCTCCAGAGTAATTAGGGAGCCTGAGAACTTTCTGTTTGACCACATTTGCACAGGGCGAGTTAGCCTGGGGGGAAGGTTGATCTGGAGTTTATTCAAGAGGGTGATTAGGCTTCTGACTTATCAGTGGACATTGGCAGCAAAGTCCTAAACAGGTCTCATGCTTGAATCTTGAATCACTCTCCTTAGGTGATAGAAAAAAATACCTGGACTTAACAATGGTGTTGTTCTCCAAGCCAGGATACTGTTACACAGCATAGCAATGGAGGAATAATCATGTGGCAACCTGAATTTAGGCTGTGCTTATTTCTCCCTGGGATTTTTCCATCTCCTGAGTGCAAAATTTTTAGGAAAGCAAAGCTTGCCTGATTTGATTCAGATGTGAAGTGTATTAGAGTCCTTGCTAGCCCCTGTTTTTTTCTAGTTTGTTTGTTACCAATGAGCCCAGTGAAAACATAAAAGGCAGGTCAGAGGGGAAAAAAAGACCCTAAAACTGTAAAAAGTAATGAAAAAAATCAGCCATAATTTGAAGATAAATATTATTACTTAATTCCACTGTTCTCTCATGGAGTGTGATAATATAGATGTTGTTATTTTTAAAAGGAAGTAGTGTGACATCCCATTTAATTTCCTCCGAAACAAGACAGTCGGGCTTGCCAAATATAGCCTGACAAAGAAAAATAGAAATTTCCCGATCAAAGATCCAAGAGTGCAGTGCTCCACCTTAAATCCCTCCCACCTATTAGGCCCCCCTTTAGACAAGACAGAGAAACAAATTTCTCGCACATCAATGATGCCTCCATAATCAATTTCAAATAGCCCCTTGCATAGGGATGCAAATCTTAGCTTTCTCTTAATAAAGCATTTTAGAAGATGGATGTACTGATCTGATATTATTAAACGAAAAGTGGTCTCTTTTTAATCTAGAGATGCAGGGGCGTTAGTAACAGAGTGAATCAAAGGCCTGGTCTCTTTCTCTTCCTAATTATCAATAGTGTTTTATAATCTTATTAATATTGATACACAGTATACTGAAGATCTGTTAACGTATAATGTATGTGGAGGATAATTAACGAGATCCGAGTCAGATCAATCGCCTATTTGACAGCAAACGGTGTGTGGCTTATAAATTATACATATGCTAGGTATGGCTAGAAATGTTTAAAGTTTCAGTCCAATCCTTCCAGTACAGCACTGGGAAAACTGATGAACTTAAAGGCACAGTCCCTTGCCTGTTAGGTTTATACTGTACACTCAGAGGAATAACTCTTATTTAAAAATCAAAGAGTTCCATTAACTGCCAAGATCTCAAAGCAGCACAGAAAACACACCTTCTCCTTGTGAAGTGCAGCTAAACAAAAGGCAAAATCTTGTAAGAAAAAGGATGATTAATAAAAGTAAGGTAATTTTCCTTTTGATTTCTGAGAGGAGGTAGCTTGCAGGATGTTCCAAATGACAGAAATGATCCCACATCTTTGCACTGGCCTTTAACAAGGTTAGACTTGCTAGTGCAGTAAATACAATTAATAATCCCAATTAATATTGCATGCTTTGGTAGGTTTGAGAGCATGAAAGCTTTCCACAGATTACTCTTCACTCCCCAAAGCAGACGTGGCGTGATGAGACGAAGGGATGGAAATGCGGAAATAAAACTTTCCTTTTTTGTTGTTGCAGAGCTCCTGATAAGCATGGGGCTGAGATGAAAGGAAATGTCAGGTTTAACAAAAATAACATATTATTATTATTAATAATTTACCTCAGGGGTATGACCCAGCACAATAATGACTGCTCAAGGCTGTAAAATTTCACCATCACTGTGAAAATGGTTCAGATTGGCTCTGCTTTTCCACAGTAGACCTTGGGGCGAGTTCAGCCATGGTGTGAGGAGATGCGATTCCCAGGGTGACAAGACCGCTTCAGTCTCTTGTGTTTCACACAGGAAGGCTTGGATCTGATTAACTGGCTGGAAAGTCAGCTTCCTCTGGAATTAAATTTCTACTGATGTCAGTGAGTTTCGTTTGAGTAAAAATATAAGCAGTGCCATATCATTTTATTGAGATAAAATATACATCTAGTCCAATGTCCCCTCTGACAGGAATCAGTAATCAGTGCTACAGGGAAAGAGAAAAGTGCTTTTTGCAGCCATGGTGTGGATAACTGCCCTCCATGGGTAACAGGACCCAGACTATGCCCATCAGTGGATAACGTGGTAGGGAAGATAGAATTAATGACTACAGCCCTCTTGGTTGCTCCCATCAACACATGCTTCAGAAACATATTTCATTATGTTTTTATTTACTAGATATTTTTGGGGTGCACCTCGAGAAGATATCTTTTACGCTTTCCTCTAATAGGAAATGATGTATCCTCAAAGAATGTTTTGTTTGTTTGTTTGTTTTTGGTATTAATCATCATATAGCTGTAAGTCCATTCTTGAGGCAAGTCAAGCACTCTTCCTCAGCAGCATGCCAGACAATATGATAAGGCCCAAATTTGTTCCCGAACAATGCCTTTTTCTGAACCTGGAGATCCAAATCCACAAAAATACCCCAGGAAATCCAATCATCATTAGCAGAGTTACCTGAAAACCAGTTTGCACAAGTTGAGTGTTTGTAATTAAGCCTTTAACACATGACTATTCGTGCCCTTGTCCTTAGGCAACAGTAGGTCAGGCCTGCAGACAGAGCCCCAAGCTGGCTACTGGCAGAAATACCCGGGTGCCACAGAGAACTGAGTGGCAGAGACTCTCAGGCTCAGGGAAGCCTTTCTTGAGTCATCTTTTGTGCAGACTTTGTAGGGCCCTTTGAGCAAACTAGCTAGCCTGTCTATGGCGCAGCAAGTAGATTTGCCTTGTGGAGATGATTGAGGGAAAATTGTTCTACATCTCACCAGGTAAAGTGTTAAATACGGGATACATTACAGCAAAGGACACATTTGGCTAGATTGGTGGCTAGATTACAAAGCCCATTTCTTAATGCTCCTGCAGTCCCTCTAGCCAGAGTTTAAAGTAAATTATTTAAATTATAATACCATGCCCTTTCCCCCTGAGACATTCACAGGGCTGTACTGGCCAGGGTGAATTAATGTTCATAGCCTCCAGATGTCTGTGTGCCAAGGCACACAGGAGCTCAAATCACAATGCTCAAAATGACCGTAATTTAAAATTAAAAAAAAAAAAAGGACCCCAAGTCCAAACCAGGGACAACTTTGATACGAGTGAATTCCTTGCAGTCTCTCAAGATGACTCAGTAGCTAAATCAGGTGAAAATGCTCTGATCTCCTGACTCTCCAGCCCTGTGTTTGAACTATTAGACTCATGCTTCCTTTTGTCCATTAGTGGCTTCATGTCTGTCTCATAATATTAATTCAAGTTATGCCATTTGCAACACGCCATATAAATGAGTTTAAGGCAAAGCAGATTCACAGGAATCAATGCAATCTGGAAAAGGTCTCATTTACAACTTCTCATAAAAACCTCCTGGAAAATCTCTGACTGTGTCATGTTCCTTCATCAAGTTTAGGGGGTGTTCATGGTCTGGACAAAGTTTGGGTTCACCTTTTCCCTCAGCTCACTCCCCTGTCGCACTGGGAATTAATTTGCCAGTGAGACTGGGAATTAATTCTATTTTACTCTTACCTTTTTCTCATTCCATTTTCTTAATACAACTTATCTTTGGTTAACTATATTAAAATAATATGTCAAAAATTTTCTTAACGGTAAGTAAAAAACTCCTTCCCCAGTTAAGTGCCCTAATCATGTAGCGTTGAATCTTTGAGAATGGAAAGTTGAAATCAGAAGTCTCTTCTCCTCCCCTTTTTCCTCCCAAGCAAGGATACCTATCCGCAAGAACAACCACTATGTCCTACTGCACCATCTCTAAGCAGAAGAATACTTAGCTTATTTTTCAGATCCACAGTCCTGAAGTAAAGAGGAGAGCATCCCATTTGGATATTCACTGGCTAATGTCAGTCCAGCAACTGGCCTTTAAACACCCTTCTGTAACACAAAACACAAGGAATTAACATTAAAGACAGCAGGACAGTTGAGGTACAAATCATGGATGGGAAGGAACAGATTGACAACAGGAAGGAAACAGCGAGTTTAGACAAAGAGGAGCTGTGATGTTTTGCAATGCTGGGAATGAAGACTTTGTCCCTGAAGGCAGCTCTGGCGTGCCTGTGGGTTTGCACGGCCTGAAAGGCTGCAGGATATTTATGGCCTAGCAAGCGTCAGGCACAACGGGCACAAACGGAGCTATTGGCTTTCGGGGAAGCAATTCCAAAATGCTGATTTTTTATTTATTTATTTTTTTTTAATGCAAAGTTGGGAGGGTCAGGGTCACGCTTCTGGGGAAGGACAGCCAAGTGAGGCCTAAGTCAACCCTTCTCTGGGTCATCCTGCAGTCCAAGCACTGAACCTGGTGACCAGAAGAGGACTGGAGGGGTCACAGTGGAGGGGACGGGGCAGACCGTGTTCCCTGTGCCCCAGATAGGCTCAGCCCATAAGTACCAAGGAAGCTGGGGCTGTGGAAGGGGCCTCTACATGGAGGGCAGGAGGAGCCTTCAGGGCCAAAAAGATCATCTGGAGAAGTGCTTCTTCTCCCCTACCCCTCTCCTCCCACGCTCCCATTTACCCTTCTTTTGTCTGCTCTAAATTGCAGTTTAATGCTCATTACCAAGTCAGTAAGTGTTAATGAGCGCAGGAGAGGAGGAAATGGAGAGGATGGAGGTGAGGAGGAGGAAGAAAGGGTGCGGCAGGAGACAGGCAAGTGAGCAGAGGCAGAAGATGGCAGACACTGCTGTGGTACTTGCAGTGAGGCTGGAGCCGGGGCCAGGGCTGGGCAGGGTGTTTAGGTCTGGTATCACTTCTCAGTGCATATAAATCCTCAGGGATTTTGATTTAAGCCTTTTAAGGTTGAAATGTTCTCCTCTCCCTAACAAAAAACTGTTTTACAATGAGATAAATTTTAATTGGAAGACTGTAAAGCAAAGTTAAGCACCCTGGTGATATCCACCAGTAAAACACACAGGTAGTAAATGATTTGTACGTTGCACCATTTCCTGGCGACCTTGGTCAGAGAGTCTTTATATCTTCTTGAGTTCAAGCATGGTGCTCACAATTTTACCAAGAGTCAGAATGTGTTTTTCAGGAACTATGGCCTGGAAATACTACAGCTGAGTACTGAAGCTCCATGTTTTCCCCCAGCTAGTGCAGTTAACTAAGAAGCTTTACTTATTGTGTACTTATTCAGTAACGCTAGATTTTCACTAATTTCACTCATTTTTTTCAATTTCCAAGCAGGCAGCAGCAGAAGAGAGGAGAGAAAATTTAACGGCCTCAGCACCCTGGGTGCTCACTGAAAAGTAAGTCCTTTGAGAATCTGACAGCTCAGGTGTCACCATGGGAGTTAGCAGTATTGAGCACTTGAGAAAAACAGACCTGAGTTTCATTGCCTGAAGGTATACTTACCTAGAGCTTCTTTCTTAGGATAAGACTTCAAGAGAAAGTGGCACTAATACAGTGGTTTGCAGCTTTCTTCTTTCTTTCCCCTCCCATCTGACTCTTCAGACAGACAGTTCAGCTCACTGAACCACCGAAAAACTATTTGCCTTTTTTTTTTTTTTTTCCATTTGAGTTTTCTACCCTGTAGTGGACTGTTTCAATGCAGCACTGAGCCTCATGCAAGGACTATGCTTCATGGGAAGAGGTTGTGCCAGGGAAACCCTCTAAGATTGGCTTGGCCATCCAGTGCAACACCATACTCTTCCACTGGCCACAGTTCAATGAATTTGCCGAAACCTCTCAAAGAGCACTGCTGCTGAGACACATGTCCATGGAGCGATGGCTTTGGTAGCAGCTGGACTGCTCTGGAAAGCTGCCATCCTTTATGGGTGCTTGAAATCTTCTGTAAATATGGTGCTGGTAGAGCAAGAAGGAAAGTATCAAGTCAAGTTGGCCTAATCTCTGCTTCAAAAACAAATAGCAGCTGCTTATGTACAATGCAGTCACTATTTTGTTTCTCTTCTTTAGTTAGCTCTGGACTTGAGGGCAGATCAATTATATAATGTCTTTAAATTGGCACAGAACAAAAAGAATAATTTTTTTCCATTCAATTTTTAGACGACTTATTTTAACAAAACAGTGATCTTGTTCTGGCTCAAAGCAATTCTTCTCTTACTAACAACAGTTCAGAAATCAAGCATCCTCTTTTTCCATCAGTTTACCACTCTTTTAATTCTTCTCTCCATCTTTTCAAATCCTTCAGGGAAACAGATGAGCTTTAAGCATGCCCTGAAGGTCATTGTAGATGTGTGTTTGTACATCCACATTCACTAGAACCTTTGCTCTTCTCTAATCCTCACAGGTCATGATGAGCATACAAACCCCCGCCACCTCTCCCTTTAGCAAAGATTTACTAGTGTATGCAAAGTGAAGACCTTATTGTTAAGACTGCATTGACCTCTTGAAATATATTATAGAATATTCACTCCTCTACTGTGAAGTATTATCATAAACTGAGGCACAAAAGTGAATGAAACATTTTGTGTCATAATACACAAATACATTTGCTTCATAAAACACACAATTCACCATTACCAGCTGACTCATTGAAAAATACAGTATGACTTCGGAAGACAAGCTGCTAAGTAAAAAAAATCTGTATTGTATGCATAGAAGGGCTAGGTACTGAGTTGCTAAACATACAGCACATCTATCAAAGTGTTATCCATGTAATAATTGCAAAGCTGCAGGATAAATCATTTTATCACGCACCTTTGCCTTTATGTGATTGATGTTCACCGAGGGTTCAGTCTTATTCCTAGACAATTCAGTGGCATTGGAGCTTTGTGCTTTTGGAAAGAAAGGTTAAAATTCTGTCTGTAAAGGAAGTTGGTGAGAAAATGCTGCTGAATTTAAAAGGACCAGAATATGAGTGAATCCTTGAAAGCCCTAAAATATCACAACTAAAAACTGAGGTTTTCAGTCCTGCCAGAGGATTGAGGTGTAAACCCCTAATTATTTGCAATGCCAAATAAATGCACATATATATTTTAGTATCTATGTGATTAAAAATGAGACCAATGATAAAACAATGCTTGAGATATTTCCATATACACTGGAATTTTGGCCAACTTACCTTTACTTGTCAACTACTACATGAGACCAGTCCTACACACACTTTATGCTCTTGCCCTTTTTTCAATTCTGTGGTTTATCCCTTTGAAGTGCTTGGATCTAGTTGCAGTTGAAAAGTAGAGTACATGCATAGAAAAAAAAAAAAAGTCTAATAATTTATGAGGCCCTCTGGAAGGGGAAGATACCAATTTCTTTGTGAGGGTGACTAAACACTGCTATAGGGTGCCCAGAGGGGTTGTAGAGCCTCCATACTAGGAGATACTCAAACCCAGCTGGACACAGCCCTGAGCTGACCCTACTTTGATGACATCAACATGGGCCAACATAGACTGTTCTGTGACTCTGCAATTCAGCCTTCTGTTGGCACTTGAGAACAAAACTTAGAATTACAAAAAAATGCCAAAAATTGCTGCTTTCTTACACATAGCAAAATAATATGACAATGTTGTAACATGAGTTGCAATATTTCTCATTTTGAGGGTTAGTATTTGATTTATAGCTATTAGAAAGCAATACTTTAAAAAAGCCAACACATTCTCTCAAAACACATTTTTGGGGCATATTAAATCTCTCTTAATGTACTCAAATGCTAAGTACCACACCAAATTCATGTCAGTATATTCACTGACATCTTCCTTGCTATTTTCTTTTTCTTCTGTTCTCTTTGGTTTCAGTCTTGCCAACTGCTCCTGAGATCATTGGTTATGATCTAGTAAAGCCCTTAAGCACATGCTTAACTTTAAGAATGCAAACAGTTTTCCTGAATTCAGTGGGATATTTCCTTTAACTGCTTCACTGGGTTAGGGCCAAAGTGCTCGATGCTCTTACATACAGATCGAAATATAGTAATTTTCACACAGTTAGTTAGAAAATCACTGCCAAGCATAAAACAAATTAGAACAGATTTTTTCCCAGTCCTTTCACAAAATTTGGCAATGAAACACTATGAAATTCTACCAGCTCTGAATATAGTTTATAAATTAACAGAATTCAATCCATCAACCCATGTCATGGAAAATATCTGCTTTATACACAGTTACTTTCACATGCACATTTTTTCTCCTTCTTTCCCTCTTGTGTGCGCACGCGCACACACACACTGAGGAGATTTAGGCCTATTTGACTATGTACTGCGGTCTCTGTTTCTTATAAACTGTGTTTCTCCTCAAATGTCATAACTTACAGCTTCTCCCAAAGTGCAAAAAATCTACACTAATTCTCTAGGTAAAAGTTCATGCTAATACATAGCTCTTAAAAAATATTTTAGGAGAAGTCATATAGATGTTTAATAGCAGTCTGAAGGTAAGTGCAAACAGAACAGGGATGCAAACATAAGAACGGCCTGAGTCAGACCAAAGGTCTGTATAGGCCTTTGTTCCCTCTATGGCAGATGCCAAGGAAAGGGAATAAGAACAGGGCAAATATATATCTAAGGTTTCCAATTCAACCTCCAGCAAAATGTCCTTCCTGAGCCAGAAGTGGTATCCTGGTGCTTACTAGTACTTCATGATTGTATTTATGTTTTGACTTCATTATTTTATCTGGGTTCTTTTTGAGAGCTCTGTAAACTGTTGGTGTTCACAAAATCCTATGGCAAGGATTTTCACAACTTGACATAGTCTGTGAAGGAGTAATTCCAGGTGCTTTCCATTTGTTTTGATTGCCACTTTATTGCTCACTGTATCTCATGCAAGGACTGGGGGCATCAGATGAAACAATAATTCTGTATTCACCTTCCCCATGTCACTCATGATTTTATATTCTTTTGTAACATGCCTGTTCTGCTGGCTCTTTTCTAAGCTGAAGAATCCTACTCCATTTAATCATTCCCCTGAAACCCTCTTCATACAAAGGAATAGCTGATGGAGGCAGGTAGGAGGCAAGATGTCTGTTTCAACTTCATGCTTTTAGGGGAATTTGAACTCCCAGTCTAATGAGACCTGGATCGAGAGATTTTGCCAACTTGTGATTGCTTAAACTTTTGTATTGTGTTAGTGAGCAGGTCCTTTTGCATTTACTACATCCTCTATGTAGTTAGTATGGAGCTAGCTTGAAATGTAAAATAATGCTATACTTGACTGGCAAAAACAAACTGTCATTTCTTTTTATTGCTAAAATGAGCGAGTTCTTTAAATGAACAAAATTTCCTCAAAATTATTTATGTGAAGTATACTGCTAATGCTAAGAACCAGAGCTACTGTATTTCTTTTTTTTTTTTTTTTTTTTTTTTTTTTTTGTCATTGGAAATGTAGCAGTTGAAAGTGGTGGAAATGAGGCCAGTTTCTTCCTTGACATATTTACTTCAGACTTTGTGTGTGTGTGTGTAGGTTTGTTCAGTGTATGCTACTCTAAAGTTTGGGCAGAAGAGTGGGACTGAAGATGACATGACTACCACTGAAGTCTGCAGTTCAGATGAGCATCAGAACAAGCAAGCAACAAATAGAAATAGCTTTATGTCATGCTGAAATTCCTCTTAGCAGATTATTTTATATATTCAAGACTGCAAGATTGTCCCCAATTCCAATAGCAATTTGAATAGCTGATATTCAAACAGGTTTCCAGATGAATCTTTTCTTTTGATAGTTACTGTTAACCTGCCTTGCATTTCTCATGAACTACACTTATTGCTTCATTTGTTCTCACAACACTGGTTCAAGTCAGCAAGTCCTAAATCTTGTATTTCTGCTATAATGCTTTTGGACCTTGAGATACATTGCTAAAACTGAGGCTAATACATTGCCTTTATTTGCAATAGTCAACTTTAGTTAATCCAACTCTAAAATGGAAAGAGATCCTGGCTCCATAGAGCCAGCAGCAAAACTCACATTGACATCAAGGAATTCAGGAATCTACTGGCTTCTTCTGACCTGCCAAATGTTGCAAATCTGTCTGTGCTGATGTCTGTAAAATGAGACCTGAAATAGAAACAAAAGGATTCAATCTGAAAACCTGGTGCTGCCCTCCAGGAATCTGTAACTCTTACATTGTGCTTCCTAATGGACATTCTTTCTCTTTTTATTGCTTGACTGCTCTTCAATGTTTCTGGCCTGGCAAAGCTGGACGAGCATAGGCTGTGTGTCCAAACCTACCAGGTACAGCGTGTCTGCATGTTGCAGTGAGATGTTAATGAATGCTGGCAGCAGACATAGGGGACATCAGCACGAGAGGAGTCCTGCACAAATGGTCTTTTCTTTACAGAAGTTCTTCTATGCCCCATGATGGGGCACAGTGTACAGTCCAGTGTACATCCTATGGATTGCAGACTGCCTTTATCATCACTGTACCTGAGAATTTATGTCCTACTGCCAGAAGTGTTGGGCTAAACATTGCACAGTTCTTTGGTAACATCAAATACGAGGCTGGATCCTCGCTTGGTGTCAGCTCTCCCTTCTTCCATAGACATGACTCTAGCTTAATGCACTTGACCAAATGTAAGTCTTTGGGAAGAGTCTCTATTATCTCATATAAATATCAAAAACAAAATTGCATGAAGTTTTGTTTTGCTTTTGTTTGCTTGTTTTTTTCTTCATAAGGTTTGCATTAATTTCAGTGGTTTGAACGTTAACATTGTTGCTCCCCTCTGTTCTGTCCTCTGCTTCTCTAGTACAATGTAGAAGTACAAAAATATTCCTCTTGCATTAAATCTGCGTAATACGAAAGTTGTATATGGATAAATAGGAAAGAACAACTCAAAGGTAACAGGTGTAGCATGGATACAGCTCCTACAAGATTCCAGTCCAGACTTTGTGTGATTAACTGTCATTAGCATTTGGAGGTTATACAATGGCATATTTAAAGTACATGGGTGGTTTCAATCCATTTCCTAATGGGCAAGTGTCCACATCACAAAAGCACTGCTAGAATTGGCAGTAGATGGTAAATTGGCAGCTTATCCAAAGAAAAGGATGGAAGACAACCCAAGAATCTCTCACATTTCTAGGAGGATGTTTCCAAGCTGATGGGAAAGCCAACTGTCCTGCCGCTTTGTCTATATTGCTAAGATGTTAGCCTGGCAACATTCCCACCCTTAAAATATATGTTTAATCTTTAACAAAGTGCAGAGTTTGATAGAAGTCTGTTTATACATGTATGTGCTTAATAGAGAGCTGAGGTGTTCTGTAATTTTATTGCCATGTAGCTCACTGAATGGTCCATATAGCTCATGAAATGGTCTTTCAAACTTTTCTGCTAGTCTTTTATTGGTGTATGAGGAGCAAAATGGCCACATTTTAAACACTAAGACCCATTTTCTCAGAGGTAGCATTTTCCACAAAGATACAGTCTATGAAATCCTTTAGTCACAAGAAATAAAGCTGATGATTGATTTGTATTCTGCAATGCACCCTCTGGCTAAAACCAAGTTATAAGTACCAAATGGTTGAGACAGGGCTTGTGAAAGGGCAGTTATGTGAGTGCCACTAGAAGGAAAATGTTAATAAAGGGCAGTCCATTGAACTGAGGTTAAATACTTTCATACTTCTCAACCAACCCAGAAATGTCCCTGAATTCTCATTAAAAATGCTCTTCATAATTTAATGTTTTACCTCATTAAGGAAGGTGGATATTGAGGATCAAGAAATATAAGTTAGTGCTGGAGACATAGTTAATAAAATACCTTTTATTTCTTTTATTTTCTTTAAGTATTTGTCTTGTCTTTTTGTTCATTTGTTTGGGCTTTATTTTATTTTATTTTATTTTATTTTATTTTATTTTATTTTATTTTATTTTATTACTTTTAAAGCTTTAGGCAAAAAAAAAGAAAAAAAAATAGAAAGCAGAAAATGAGTGAAAGTGAAGATAGCTGGAGACTTATTCCTAACCATTGGTGGGCCACTACTATGGCAGACCCTGCATACAGATCACAGTCAGTCTTCCCTCTGCTCACTGCAGCTCTAAAGAACATGTACACAAGTTCCCTGCTGTCCCTTCCTGTCCTGCCCTAGTATCCTCTCTAATGCCACATGGGAACATACATTCCATACTATTCATACCCTGTGTCAGCATCTTATCACAAAGAAGTATGCAAGGCTTTTGGATTTCCCATATGGCACTGGAAATTTCAGAGAAATAAAAGCCTGCTAGGTATATTCCAGTACAATCCTGCTTCCAGTTTAAGAATGTCCCAAACCCCAATATCTTGGGAAAGGACTACAGTAACTAGGTTTCTAGGCTTAAAATACTTTTGTGTGTTTTGGTGCGTTCAAGCTAATCTTGATGTTATCAAGTCTGGCCAACCCAGAGGTAGCTTGCAGGAATTTATACCTGACCTGCAACACAAAGCTTGGATTTCATCCAGATCTTTGTGTGCTTTCCCTCATGGGATCTTGGGTCTAGTGTTTTGGTTTATCCTCCTGTTATGCGGTTTTTTAGCTATGTCATTCTCTTCAGCTCAAGATGAATTTTGGAGCACTTTGATGCTAAGATCTAATCTCTAATTTGGGCTCATAGAAATTCCCAAGAAAGTTTGCTTTGTGTCATCATCTACCTAGGGAAGTGACTGATAAAAATGCTATGAATTATGCTGACTTTAGCATAAGGTATCTAGCATGAGGTGTTATAACCTGTGTTAGGGAGAAGTTCTGCAAGGGGTCACGGAGGGAACTTGTGTGGAGGGTCCCACTGAGTGGTCTGCAGAGCACTGATCCACTATAGCTGACTGATCTCCAAGCAAGTGTGGCAGGATGGCATCTCTCGCCGTACAAATTGTGTCAAATCTCTTTATGCAGAGCTTTCTCATATACTAGAAAACAGCATATATGTTGATTTCAAATTAAATACATATGAGTCAACCTTTTCTTTAAAATAAAATAGGACAGAATAGCATTTTCAGAAGCGCACGAGCTTGATGCTTATTTAGTCAGTGTTGGCATGTTTGAAAGTGATAGCATGTATTTAATTTTGGATTCTTCTTTTTAATTTTTTTAAAAAAAATCTTTATTATTTAGGTAAATATTGGATTTCAGATGAATCTATCTGTATTGACTGAGCAGTGCCCTTTCTGCTATAGGAATGTATAATCCTGAGAAAGTTGAGATTTGAAAACCTTTTCGTTGGCTGAAATGTTCAAAGATTTAACAAATTCAGCAAGTGGGAAAATTAATCTTTCAATAGAAGAAACAATCTGACAAAATAAGCCATAAAAGTAAGCACCAGGCGTCGTCAGGAAATACTTCATGCTGCAGTTGCTTAATGTATACTCAAAATGCATCCACTTTTGTTCGAAGATCCAACAAAACATATGAAATTGGGTTACACCAATTCTCTTGATCTATGAATCTTCCACTGTGTCAAAGATAATACACCAAACAAACTTACATGTAAATGGTGTGATAAAATGATCTACTGTATACATTATCATCCATTAATGTTGTTGTGGTTAATGCATTTCATCTGTCATACACTTTCTTTTATATTATCCCCACCTTATTAAAAAATACCATAAAACTGACAGTCACGCAGGCTACCTAGGGAACAGCTAGAGTCCAAGGACAAGTTTCTTGTCACTGTTTTACCCATGCCCTGAGTGTTTGCCTCTATAGAAGGATGGTATGGATTGCAAGAGATGGGCTCCGCTCTGGGCATTGCTACCATCCTGTGGGAAGGTCACTCCACTTTTTTATGCTTGTCTTTCCATTCCACCATTGCCTGTCCTGCGTCTTATTTGTAAACAACTTGAGCTGCTTGTATTTTTACAGTAACTACTATAATGGGCCCCACTCTTGACAGAACTCTCTAGGCTCTATAGTGTATAGTATAGTAAGTGCAAAACTAGCAATTCATAATAAGATGAGAGACTCTGAGATCACTCTGACCTTGAATTCTCTGCTGTCTTTTAACAGGGAGAGGGTAAAATTGGACTGAAACGGCCCCCTCATTTTACATAGAGCCACCAGTGACCCAGGCTGCATTTGAACCACAGCCCTAGAGGCGAAAGGCTTTGCATCTCATTGCTAATTCACAGCAAGAACATAACTTGAGCCTGAGCACTAATGCTAAGCAAGGGCTGAGTGCTACTAATCTATACTCACATATCTGCGCCTATTAAAATCACATGTGTAAAGGTTTGCAGGACTTGTCCCTTTGTTGTAAAGGGCGGCCCTTTTACAGTATGGTCTTAAATCAAAATAAAAGATGGAATTATCTACAAAAAAAGAAAAAAAAAAAATTAAAAAAACACACACACATACACAAGAAGAATATGTGGCTCTCTTCCCCAGATATAATGTGCTGAACGTCATTGTTTAACTGAAAATGGAACGTTGCATTTTTAGAAGGCTGAGAAACCTGTTTAGACCTAATGCTTTCAAAGAGTGGCCCTCATAGGTGCTACCCTCTATTCAGGAATTTGTCCTTATTACTAGAGCAGGCACCTTTCTAAATACTGCTGGGCTGGCGTCTCTCCCCCTGGAGCACTTGCCCTTCTTGCTGACTGCATAATGTGTGGATGGCAGGATGAGCGAGCTCACTACCCAGCCCTTCCACGGGCTTGGCAAAGTCCATCTGGATAAGATCTTCCAGATTCTGACTCTCAGTGACCTCACAACAGGACAAGACAGGAAAGTGCCTCTTTTTAAAATGCCAGGTATTTTTTGCTGCTAACAGCAGATTTCCCAATTCCTGAATAAGTTTATAACAAGCTCCACATAGATTCACCAAGGGGAAGTCATGTTTGATGAACCTGATAGCCTTCTGCAATGGGATGACTGGCTGGCTGGACGATGGGAAAGCCATGGATGTTGTCTACCTTGACTTCAGCAAGGCTTTTGACACAGTCTCCCGTAATGTCCTCATAGGAAAGCTTTGGAAGTGTGGATTGGATGAGTGGACAGTGAGGTTGTGGAAGTTCTAGAGATGGTCCAGCGTAGAGTGACAAAGGTGATTAAGGGAATGTCATATGAGGAAAGACTAAGCCAACTGGGCCTGCCTAGCCTAGAGAAGAGAAGACTGAGAGGAAATCTGATCAATTTGTGTAAGTACCTAAGGGGACAATGTACGGAGGAATGGGCCAGACTCTTCTCGGTGGTGGCCAGTGATAGGATAAAGGGCAAGGGGTACAAATTGAAACATAGGAAGTTCCATCTCTATATGAGGAAGAAGTTCGTTCTTGTGAGGGTGACAGAGCCCTGGAACAGACTGCCCAGAGCGGTTGTGGAGTCTCCTTCTCTGCAGATCTTCCAAACCCGACTGGATGCCACCCTGTGTCATGTGCTTTAGGTGTCCCTACTTAATCAGGGGCGTT
This sequence comes from Nothoprocta perdicaria, assembly GCF_003342845.1. Lineage (NCBI taxonomy): Eukaryota > Metazoa > Chordata > Aves > Tinamiformes > Tinamidae > Nothoprocta > Nothoprocta perdicaria. Next base: position 5,656,745 of record NW_020455976.1, read on the forward strand.
TCAGCCTCAACCATTCAGTGATTCTGTGGTTATGAGCATTCATTAAGTTTGTTCATTCTTCAGTGAAATTATGGGTGTTTGCCCTGAAAGCCTTGAAGAATCCTCATGGAAAAGGTTACATCAGTCTTGATCCTTGCACACATTATAACATTGCCTATGTGTTATAAACATCATTGGTTACGAATTCATCTTGAGCTGACTGCTGATATATGTGTCCTCATTCAGAATAAGTCATTTTGTTTTCTCTTTCACGTGATACTGATCTTTCTGTGATGCTGCTGGGAAGCAACCACAGGGTAGATCACACCTGTCTGGAAGGCCTCACCCGGTCTAAAATGTCAAATGCCAAGATCCCCTCTCCCACTCTCTTCGTGTGGGATGAAATAAGACATAGTGGCCCACGAGATCAGGGATAGGAGGCAAAATATCCACAGATCAATTTAAAACTTGTCAACACTACAAGTAAATATTCAGAGCCTGTAATCTTTCTTTATTTATTCTGTTTTCTTTAGCTGATGTTAATATTATTTTATACAAAAGATACTACAGAGAGTAGCCTTCCATTATGTTTTGAATATCACCCACAGTGAGAGTTCCAAGAGCTTTGACTTTATAAGGAGATAAAGACATAATGTTCACCATGAACACATGTGATTGAACTGGAAGGAACCCCTCAAATAATCAAATCCAAATCCTGTCATCAAGAAAAAACTTCTTATACTAAAAATAAATAGGACTAGCAAGAGTGTCAAATGTCTTCATTCACCCTAACTGCAAACACCTGCCATTCAGCATCACCAGCAACTCATGCTAGGAATTAAAAACACAATATATTTGTTGCATGCACCTGTGTTTTATAGATTAATTTTGTGAGAACTATCCCAAACTTAGCCAGACCAAAGCCAATCAAAAAGCAGGCGCCTGATGAATCTGTAATTAGCCCTCGGGTGCCGGGTTGCTGTGAGTCTGAATGGGCCCCTCAGTGCAGTGGTGAGCTCCCAGTCATCTTCTGGTTTTCCTGAATACATATTTTCATTTGAAGCCACTGCAAAAATTATTCCACACTGAAAACAAGCATTCCTGAGTCTTATAAACAAACAGTATAAATAAAGAAGCCAGGCCTTGAAGTATGACTTTGTTCAAGAGAAATATTAAATGCATGCACTCAATTATAGTCACCCATCCCTTTTTAATCTTTATTTTACTTGCAAGGTTAAAAAAAAAATAATAGTATAGTACAACTAGCATCTAACTGATATATATTAAAAAAAAAGTCATCCATCATTTCCTTCAGACGGTGGAAATGTTGCAGACAGAGATCGTTAAGTCCTTAATATATCAATCCAGAGCTGTTTAATTCACGTCCAGGGCTGCTACCAAGTCTTGGGGGCGGTGACTTAATAGGATCCCCAAAGTCCATTATGTTATCCATATCCAGGAAGATAGCTGTGCCAAGGCTTTCTTGAATCAAAGCGATGTCCACCATTCTTCAACTGCAAGCCTGCTGAGATTTTTTTTTTCCCAGTTCCTGGCAAATAGATATCTGGCTGCAGTACATGCCAGATTGATGCACTTTGCGACTGATCCTTTAATAATATTCAAGTCTCCTAGCCCCAGAACACAAAAGCTCAGCAACTGCACAGATATCTACCTCCAGTATTTTTGGCTGATATAAAAAAAAAATCTATTATCTCCCTCCCCAAAAGATATTCATCCTCTACTGCTAGGCCCTGCATTTTATATATATATATATATATATATATATATATATATATATATATATATATATATGTATATATCTTTCATATAGGGCTAACAACAAGCTGATTTATTTTTAGTTTTTATCAAATGTAGGGAGGGAGTGTGAGTGGAAAAGAGATGGGGGAGAGAAGGAGGGAGATATTGTGTATATAAGAGTTTTACACTGGGGGCCACATTATCTATGCAATATTTTCTAATACATGTATTCATATTAAGATGCCCTACGTGACTTCAATGCTTCCGTCAACATACATAGCTATTACATTTAGGTCAAGTCCATATGTGGAGCAGTTTTCTACCTCTAATTAAAGATTCCTCTAATTAAAGATTCCAAGAACATAATTGTTAAAAAAGTTTAATAACCATCTATTGCAAATAAAGCTTTCCTCAGAAACTGAGAGGTAAAAGTAAACATCTTAGCCTGACTTAATTTCTTGCATTTTTATGCTCTACCCCTATGAGACTAAATGGATAGAACTATTTCATAATATTGTGCTGCTGTATAATGCTCTTTAGTCGCAATACCATGATATATTAATACATACCCACACCTCGGTCTTCAGCAGTTCCTTTCATCTGAACAGATGAGATCTAAGCCATGGGGTTTTTTCAGTCTTTTTTGATTTGTGGACCCCTACAAATTTCCTATGAAAAGCACGGCCCCCTTTCAAATTTCCATATGCAGAGGCTGCTACATAGCATCTACGAGCTGTCATTCCTTAACCCTTTTTTGATAAAGGTAGCCAAAAGACCATCAACAGTCTGTTGGCCATAGACTGAAAACACTGTCTGAAACAATTTAACTCTTGAATTAATTAAGCTACAATCCTTCTTACCCAATAGATTAACAGTAGTTTCACTTTGCAAAGGCACTAGCAAAGATACAGAATCACTGTCTTCCCAAGAACTTCTCAGAGGCAGAAATTTGCCTAGGACACTATACTTCCAGTCACAGTAGTTAACCTCCACTCTTCTTAAGCAGCAATCTATCTATCAGCATGGAGAGCGGGCACGGACACCCACAGCGATTTGAAGTGATTCCTGTTAGCAGAGGAGTGGATGCCTTTAGTGGATTCACGAGGAATCTGTTGCTGTGTTTTCAGCTGTACCCAGACTTCTTCAGCTGAAATCAGGCTACTTTTCTTGTTCTTTGGATGATACATAAATCATTGCGCTAAAGCATTAAAGAGGTTGTGTCTTTCCTTTCTTTTTTTTTTTTTTTTTTTTTTCTTTTTTTTTAGCACTCATTGATGATATATAAACTTACAGATAGAGCTATTTCTTCCTTGTTTGTCTGCATTGCTAGTATAGGCCTTATCTTCCCCAGCAGACAACACTGGGTACTGGAGAGCTAAGAAAATCAGGAGGACAGTCCAATAAGTGAATATCAGAAGCTGAACAAATTGGGAACAGTTTTCCATGGAACTGTTAAAGTCCATTTCTACTCCTAAACTATAACATTGTGAATGTGAGATTGAGATTATATTACTGATAAAGTTTCATCCCTTGTGCCCTTCCATGTGCGAGAGTTCCCCGTGTACACTCTGAGATAAATTTGGGACTGTTTTTGTTAGGATAGTTAGCATGTTCAGTGTGACTTGTTCTAGTGTAGATAAGGGGAGTGCTGCTTTAAAATGTGCTAGCTGGTCTTGCTGAAGTGTGTGCTGCAACACGCCAAGTGTCCCTTCCTTGTCTACAATAGCAATCTGGAATACAGTAGGACATTCTAGTTAGTGGTTAAAAAATAATTAAAATAAAATAAAATAAAATAAAATAAAATAAAATAAAATAAAATAAAATAAAATAAAATAAAATAAAATAAAATGTCTTTTTAAATGTCTTTTTTAATATAATCCTCAATTCAAAGTGCTACAGACGAAAAGAGGACCTCCAGAACACAGAAAGAAGAGAACCACTGATCCTCTACTGGAGGATGGTCTGTATGTGCTCACCTGCATTTTTGAGGAATGTAGCTGAAGAGAGTAAAATGAAATTAAGGGGTGAAAGAAAAGATAAAGACAGTCAACAATGCAAGGTTTTTTTCTAGCATAAACTTTCCATGCATTCAGTGACTGTAGTTGCAACAGAGCCAGTATGAGTTCTCAGTTGGAAAAGGAAGAATATTTGGTATTTATGAATGGAAGGATAGGTTCATGGTATAATCTTTGTGTGATGGTGTCACCAACGATATTGAACATGTAGGGTGGCAAATAGTGGGTCTCGAGTAGTCTATTCTCCCAGGGAACTGCCCCACGTGGCTTCTCTGCTATCTAATATCAACATTACATTTTTCCTATGTCCTCATGAACCCAAAGAAGCTTCTAATATCTCTTTGATGAAAATAGGACATAATCAATCTTTTAGAAAGCAAAACAAAACAAAGATGGACTGAGTTAAAGGAAACAAATACAGAAACACTTTACAGATACTTTAAAGAGTTATGGTCAGAGTTATATTAAAATATCAAATAGTCTTTTGAATTATTGTTGGTGTCAGTTCTAGAGACTGTATCTCCAGTGTCACAATACTTGGCATTTTTCTTAAAACCACAGTCCCTGGATGTGTATCTCTCTGGGTCTCTGTGCTTTCTTTATTAAAAAAATGGTAATGTCTATCCCTTGTGGTCTTGTAGGGAAAAGCTTGAAAATATGCACCTCAAAGGCTAGACCACTAGAATGAAATTAAAAAGAACCCAGACTGTTTTTCAGCTTTATATCTTTGAAAGAAAATCTTACGGTTATGGCAGGGATAGACTCAGAGTTTTTATGTTTGGAACTGATAATATTTGAACCTTCTGAAACCATCATATGTATATATGTACATACATATATATATGTAAAGGTTACTGTTGTTATTCCTTTGATATTGATGACAAGTCTCCCTGATTTCAGGAAGGTCAGGATTTCAGCTGAGGACAATGAGTGTGGCCATGTAAAGCCACTGATTCTGTTGTCATTAACAGTTCTTTCCTTCTGTAAAATGTCTGTGTTAAAGGTGGAGTTCAACTCTTAGACACCTAACACTTAGGTGCGTAGTCTACGTGGATCATTTAGGTGCTCTCTGTGGCCAGAGGAGCACAACAGGTACCCCAGGTAGGTGAATCATGTCATGGAGGAATCAGTATTTCAGCTAGCTGGGATGAGTCACTGTCCAGAGATGTTTGTGCTGCTTCCTTAAGTATACAGGAAACTTAGATGGCCAATTTAAACCTGGGAGAGACAAAATGCTCTCTGACATGTTACTGTTGAAGGTGATCTGCAAGTCAGCCTGCTGTCATTGCCCTATCCTGCAAAGACAAATTATGAAGAGAGGCCTTTGTCTGTTGTGTCCCACTGATGCCAGCAAGGTGAATCTAAAGACATAGGGACCTACTTAGGCGTGGACAACAGTAGAGCTGGAAAAAGAATGATGAAAGATACTGTTTTATACTATGATTTGGTTGGAAGCTGGAGGAAGATATACTTGGAATAGACGTGTGGTGCAATTTTTCCAGGGATGGTGATTAACAGACATTGGTACAAAACTTGTCTACAGTGGAGGGGTTTCTGACATTAAGGTTTTAATGTCAGACAAGATTTTTTTTCTAAATGAAACCCTACAGCTTAGGGGGAATGACAGGCTTGAAGCAACAGCCACTTGTTGAAATTCAATGACCACTGCTATACAAGACCTCCAAGATGAAGACCATAACAGTCTCTGAAAAAATCCTGCTTTTATTTATTTTTATTAAGGTAGTGCTTAGATCTAAATAACGTCTGCTTGCAGGAAAAAAAAATGCATTATTTGTGCTAATTTGAAATTAACATTACTATGTTTTGCTGAACACTTAGTAAAAATAGACAACCTTGCCCAAATAGCATGTTATAAGCATTTTCAAATGTAAATATACAGTTTTAAGCAAAGAAAAAAAAACTCACTGATTTTGGTAAAAGAATCATGCACACAGGTTCTAAATGGTGTAACAGAGTTTCTGGGCATGTTGTGCAGCTGACACAAATGGGCAAGTAGATGGGTTTATATGGAAGCTTCCTATATGTTCTCAACTGGCAGTAGTTGATCACTGATGACAGTGCTGAGTTGTCCACACAGGAACATACTGAGGTTTCTTTCTGCCAGCTCTTGGTTATTCTACCAAAGCAAACGGTGAGTGTTCGCCAGTCCTCAGGTTGGAAACCAGACTACATATTGGTTCAAGATTGTACCACTGCCTTGTGAAGTTTCCTGTAAGTGTCCAGTACTGCAACAGGAGCAACAAACCATATAGCTCGTACAGTGCTCCAGTAAGTCAGCACAGATGGATCACACATACTATTTTAGCTATGCTCTCAACTCCTGCCTAGACTTGGATTTTTTGTTTGGCGAGATGGACAAAGAGAATGAGGTCATGTGTATAGAGAGAGCAATCCGCACATCAACCCAGGACTAGCTTCTTCCTTGCTTCTTTGGTCCAAGACACCAAATGAATCTAAAGACCAGTGTTATTGTGATTTATACGACCTCTGTGTTCTTCTGCAGACCTCTGTATAAAAATTACAGACTTGTTCTTCTGCCTCAATTCCCTGTCTTTGAAGTGGAGGTTAAGCTAAGCAAAGCAAAGACAGAGAGAAGACAGTGCCTGGGGCTAGCATGGAGGTGCCAACTCTACCACAACACCTTGAATGCCACCTTACGTCTCCCCACAGATCCAGGAGATGTCCTCAGGCTGCTGTTGCCTGAAGAGCTGAGTGATTTGCATAGCTCAATATCATCTTGAAAAATGGGTAAACAAAGGGATCATGTATGATAGACCTGGGCATCGAGTAGACGGAAATACACAGTTTCTGACAGCTAATCCAGGAACCACTCTTATCCTTTGATCCTTTCTAATGAGAAAGAAAAGCCTACAACAGAGTTTTACATTTACCACACACCTTCACATCCAAAGATGGTGGGTTTTCTGTGAGGCAGGCGCTGATGAGGATCCTAGTGCTGTCTTTTGGGTTGAAGTCCCAACCTCCTCTCTCTTCAGAGCTGGGTAGTTCTCACCCACACAACAGAGCTGTGGAAGGAGCTCATAGATCCAGAAAGACAGCAGGGAAAAGCCAAGAAACCTGAAGAAAATCAGGTCCCTGGAAAAGCCAAGAAATGTGGAGGAAATCAGTTCCCTGGCTTCCCTTTTGCAGAACATTTTTTTCTGAAGAATGAAACAAGTCGAGAAAGACTGTCCTGAAGAACTAGAGCAGAAACATCACGAGATCTATTATCTCTCTTTTCCCAGTTCAAGTAGACGGAGGGTATTAAATTACCTTTGTTAAATTATTATACCAGCCCCTGACTCCCTGCCCAAAGGCCTGCACGTTCTTCTTTCCTGCTCCACGTTTCTAGGGATCCTGAATCAAGAGAGGGGAGCTCAGCCTGCAGCAAGTTTCCCGGAAAGGCCTTGGTTCCCTGTGCGTTGCCAGTTGAGCCTCTCCAGAGACACCATCTGGAGACACCAACAGCAGACTTGGGCTCTGGTGCAATAAATCCTGGGAGCGCTCCTGAGACAGAGGGAGGGCACTCGATGTCCTGATTGCTTTGGATAGCTCATTGTCACCTAATTGTACTGTAGGAAGGTCTGTCCCTTCCCTCCTGTCTGCTTATTTATGCCCTCGGGCTACCTAAAGTCTGCATGTGCCTGGAACAACAGCCAGCCACCAAGGTCTCCAATGCCACTCTTTTGGTATGCACTAGCTCAGATTCCTTCTTGCGGGAAAAGCCTCTGTCTGCTGCTAAGTGGCAGCTTATTTTACAAGGAGAGGAAGACTGCTCTGTTCCTTCGGCAGGACTCTCTCCCTCTCACTCCTTGGGCGGCTAGAAATTACCTCATGTAGATGAGAGGCCTTTGATAAATAACAAGGAGAATAAGGGAGACATAAGCTACAGGAGCCAGTTGTAGGAAGGGAAATGCCAAAATAACCTTTAAAGAAAAGTTATGAATCAGAAACGGTATTCACTAAGAAATAGTATAAAGCAGTAGATATTATAAATGGCCCGGTCTACCTATCAGTACATTTTTTAAAGGTAAGAGGGATTTGCCTGAGAATGCTTTTATTATGTTTATTCTCTGATTGGGTCATTTTTAATTAATTAATTTGATTGTAAACTTTTTGAGACAGGAGCTTTTCTGCAACAGTCATAGTGACGGCTCTGTCCAAAATATCAATAAAAAGAATGCTATGGCAAAGACAACAAAGCTTATGTTTCCCTGTGTTTGTATATGATGAAAATCCCCGTTGCTGCCCTCAGTTTCTCCTGGGAGCAGTGCACCTCTTGCGGGAGTGTGGCTGTCAGCCTGCACACATGGCTGAGGGCTAAGCTGGATGCTCAGCCTTGCCCTTGCAGGAAGCACAGCGCTCTTCAACTTCCTGTCCTAAATTAAAATATCCTGTTGCAGGTCCAAACTAGGTTGGCATAATCAGCCTCCATTCATCTTTACTAAATGCATGATGATAGTGTCCATAGGCTGCTCTGAAAATTGAAAGTAGGGACACCCCACAGAAAAATGGGGCAAGAAATAGTGTCTATATAGAAAAGTATGAGTCCTGCCAGGACTAATGAGGAGACAATCGAGGCACAGGGGAATGCAGTACCTTGCCTACAGGCTGGCCATAGCTCAGCTGGGACGTGGTGGGATAGTTTGTGTAATTGGAGCTCTGTGATGGAAAAATACAGGAAAGAGAAGTGGGATGAAAGGCAGGGGTGTTTCCCTTTGCATGGATGAGCACTATAGCTATGTGGAAGCAAGGGACAAGGGTTGAGACCCTGTGAGACAAGAGAAGTTAGAAAGGGTAGCACTGTGGTGGGATTTTGTTACAGACCACTAAACGAGTAAGGAGGGTGGTGAAAACTTTAAGTAACATGAAGAAGTCTCCAGAGCAGAGACCATGAGGCTCTCTAAGTCTCTGGTTTGAGAGACTCAAACCTTGGTCATTTAATGTAGAAGAGCAACACTGTAGGATGCAAGCGGTCCTGGAGGCCTCTGAAGACTATTGAGGAAACTTTCGTAGCAGAGATGGTGTGTGAGCCAACTAGGGGCCACTACCTCCTCAGCAAGGTATTTGCACATGGAAGAACTGGTCAGGAGTATAATTAATGACAGCCTTGGCTGTAGTGACCATGAAATAACAGAGTTTGCAATACCAGTGGGAGTGGAGAAGACAAACAGCAAAGTACAGACCTTGGACTTCAGGAGACCAGACTTCAGCATCCAAGGTAGGATGTCATGGTCTCGATGGGTAGACAACTAGATGGGTAAAAAAATCTAGCTGGATGATCAGACTTAAAGGGTAGTGTTGAATCAGTTGACCTGTACTGGAATGTCAGAGCTGCAGAAGTCTATCCTGGGACCTGTCCTGTTTAGCCTCTGCGCTAGTGACCTGGAGGAGGTCTCATCAAATTTGCAGATGACACAATTCGGAGAGAGCAGTTGATATGCGCACACACAGGGCTGCCATCCAGATGGAGCTAGGCAGGCTGAAGGAATGTGCTGACAGGAAACCTAAGAATTTCAACAAATGCAAAGTCCTGCACCTGGGAAGGAACAACTCGGAGTTGTTTCATTGCTGTCCTTGGAGGTTTTTGAAACCTGACTGGACAAAACCTTAAACAACTGGATCTGAATTCAATGTTAATCCTGCTTTGAGCAGGAAGCTGGACTAGAGATTCCTTTGTGTCCCTTCCAAGCTGAATGGTGATTTTATGATATGATCAGACAATCCTATACTGTTAAGCTTGATTATTTAAAAATGTTACTAACCCTATGCTGGCTATTACCATCCATTAGCCAGAACCCCTACAGCTGGAATGCAGCTGGCGCATGTTCATGTTCCTAGACCATTGCAAAACTAATCCCTTTTACCTCGTATTGCAACAGACTACAAATGCATACGCAGCTAATTACTGTGTGTCAGTTGAAAGGGCAATCACTTCGGGCTGAGGGCATGCTCATGGCTTAAAGCCTGCTAGTTTCATTGCTTACCACCATCTGCTCTCAGCCATAGCTTACCTACAGGACCACCCTTGCTGAAGCTACATTAGTGCAAGCATGGATTATTATCACTTTATCATCTGTACTGCACCCAAAGCTCTGTGTAGAGACCAGTGTCCTAGCACAGAACATGGACCAAAGGGAGAGTCCTTGCCCCAAAGCACTGGTGGCCCAAGCAGGTGCCAAAAGCAACATGTAGGGGAGCACTGGGAAGTAGCCACATGGTGTTTGGCTATCTCAGCGAGTGACTTCCATGCTCCAGCTCCTTACATACCAACATATATTTCTTAGACAGCAGTAGCATACTGCCTCAGTCTAGTGTTGGCTCCCTGTCTGAGAGAATATGCATATATACACCTATCCTCAAGTCCTTTCCTGTAAGAGTATTTTGTAAATATAACGGATTGCTATTTTAGTTGATTTGGAAAACAGAGACATACAACTACAAATTTACGTGTGATTAGTTTAGCAGTGTCTATTTACAAATGAACATGGCTATTGTTGTTTTGTACTTGCCTTTTTTTTTTTTTCTTTCCCTATTGGGAAATATTAGATCCAGTCTGCGGCAATGACCAGCTATATAGGTGCACATATATCAGTGTTGCACAAATAAATCAAACTAAAGCAGCCCTGTTCTTGTAGACTGGCATTAGGATAAGTATATCTTAAGAAAGTTCTTATTCAGACTTAGCTTCAGGCAATAAAACGTCATAGATGTATAACTCTAGTGAGTGAAATTTCTAGGGAGCAAATTAGGCTAAAAACATTTTCTAGAGACAGCTAGAAAGGAATCAGACACCACCCGAAAATAAGGCAAGTTATGCAGTAAATGTTTCATTTATTGGATTTCTTCCATTACTATTAGGGTTAAAAGACATGTTGTCAATAAAAATGGTATATTTATGGAGGGCTCTGTATTTCAGAAGCCTATTTCTTGTCGTACACTCCTATAGTACTTGGTATCACCTCATGATAAGGTGTGAATAATCTCTGCATGAACGCATATTTCTACCCATTAACCATTTTATTATTAGGTAAAATTATCTCTAACAAAAGCAAGAGGTAAAGCGATGTTTTAGGTGCTAAAAGGGAGGAATCTTCCTGCTGATCTACAGAGCTGTGAAACAGGACAAAGATTTAAAGACATTAGACTGTTAGAACTGTTTTTAACTGAAGTTAAAAAACAAATAAATATACAAGGTCTTCTGGTATCTCTGCTTCCAATGTTTCTCAAGTGGGGATGATAATCCACATCCATTGTTCAAACAATGGTCTGTGATCTGGCCAGCATGGACAAAATAATACAGAAGCACAAGGAAATCTAGCAGTAGCACCATGAGCTGATTGCTCTGTCGATATTTTCCCATTTTATAGCTTTCTTGAGTTTTTATGTGTTTATTTTGGTCAGTACAATGACTGCAGAAAGGAGCAATGGTTTCTGTATTTTTGTGCTATCATCTTGCCTGCCCTAGAAAAAAAAAATCCCTTGTTGCTAACCCTGGAGAGCCAGCACTGGTAAGGCAATGGTCAGATGTGTTTGCTTCGTGTTACTGGAACCTTTTCAATATTGAAATATTTTTTCACATTTTGAGCAGATTTAATGATCCAAGATTATTTGTAAACATACGGACTCCTTTGAGCTGTAGACTCAAATCCCAGCCTGGTCAACCAAAGTCCTTTTATCTTTCCAAAATAAATAACTCGAATTTTACACATTGCAACCTACATTGGGACCTTTTGGAGAAGACTATGAAAACGGATGACTCACCCAGATATGTAAACATTAGCTAGGAGATCCAGCTGGCAGTTAGCAGGCCATATTTCTCTAATATAGACTTGGGCCTCTGGTGAAGCATTAAAGATTCCAAAGCATTTTTTCATGAAACAATAAATTTCCTTGGCTTCCCTCGGTCAACCTTTTCCTTCTCCAGTTCATTGCTATGTGAACTGGTGAGCAAACGCCGCATGGTTTTTTTTTGCCCTTACTGTTTATGAGACTTTGCAGGATTCTTGGGACCCAACGTTGTGCCTAAATATAAAATGGTAGCACCCCACTCCACAACTAACATCCCTTGATTTGCCCACATTTGCCCCAATATGCTCAGCATCTGGCATATTGTACCGAAGCTGTGAGTGCTGCAGCAGCTTGGACAGAGGCCCTTCCACTTCTTCATCTACGCTATAGGTCAACTTTGACAAGAAAACAAATGTCTCTTGAAGACTGAACTCGGAGCACCCGGCTTCACCCTGCCAGCTGTTGCTTCAAATTGGGTATCAAAACAATAAATCATGTTTCAGGCAGTGGATTAACGTGGCTTTTTTTTTTTCTGAATATTATATTTCTTTCACTGTTGAAAGCTATACTTTTTTTCTAATCTGAAGTACCACCTGAGAGCCAGTGGAACTGCTCAACAGGTGTCATTGACCCTTTGAGAGCTCTCATTTCCCCCCAAGCATGAACAGGAACTATTGCATGAAGGAAAATGATACAAATAAGCTATCATTAGTGACTTGTAGTACCTTAATTAAATCATGTCATTTTAGTACTTAGCAGCAATACCTAGACTTTAAAACCATACTAACTGCAAGCTTTAGGGGAAAAAAAAAAAAAAAGCTAGAAGTTTGCAGTAAGAGAACCTGAAGCTCCAAAGTTGTTTCCTCGAGCTTTGCAGGGTTCTTCTGAGTTCATCATGGCCCTATAAATTGGTACAATCCCAGCTGTCTGAAAGCAGGGGGCTTCCTCCGTGCAGTGGCTTCCACAGCTGGATCGTTCAGCCTTCCAGCAAGAAGCCCCTATGGACAATTCCTGCAGCCAAGGGCTGCCACAGGGGTTAGGACCAACAGCCCAAAGGCAGATGCTCATGTGAGTAACATGATGTGCATGAGTGGTCCAGGTGTGTCCTGGCCCTTGTGCAATGCTGCTCGTGCGTGCAAGGCTCTACAGCACCCGGCTTCTGATCTAGGAGTACTTTTAGGCAAGGACTGGGCCTGCCTTGAATACCACCTTACTGATAATGCTTCATAAGCAACTGCACTGGGAATGAAGCAAAAGTGTGCTTGCTAAAAAAAAGGCAAAAAAGAGGTAAAAAATATAGAGGCAGATTGCAAGGGGATCTTTAAAAATCAAAACAAAAATGTGCAATTGTTGATTCACTTGGATCGAATCAAAACACATGGTCCAGAGGAGTAAATAGGAGTCTGCTGCATTAATTTCATATTGCCCTGAGATGTAAAGTCATTTTTAAAAATCAAAAGGCAAATAGAAATGGAGAATATGTGCTAAGGTGGCCCCCTGAGAGCCACTAGTTAGCAAGAACAATAAGCACATAAGCAGGGGCAAAAGAGAAGTGTGCATGCCCAGAGACAGCTATTTAGTAAAATCTCTGAAAGTAAAAAGCAAGTTAGTCAAAAGACAAGTAGAAAAAGAAACTGTTCAGTCCATCTGTACACTCGGCTAACAGTGAAGTATTTCATTCTTCATGTTTTTACTTGGTGTCTTGAAATAATCCCTTTTCTGTCTCCATATTCCCACTTAGACATTGTTCACAGACTTATTTATTTATGAAGTCTGAAGGTTAGTCCCTACCTGCTGAGACTAATTAGCCCTGTTCTTTGTGTCCTATGCAATCCTGTCTGATTAAATGTACACATTTGTTTTACTTCTTTTCATGCTTCCTTTCACTCTACTTCTGCTTTACTGATTAATATTAAAGTTGTAAGTTGCAGTGATTTTTTATTTCTATTTTGTCTGCATCTTTCCCTTTAGTATGCAAATTTCTATGTGAACTTTTTAATGCCTGAGAATTCCTGTTAGCCTTGTCGATCTCTCCATTATTATTTTTATCATTCTTTCTATAGAAGACAGTTTAGCAGAAACCCCCAAACTCTCTAAATATTGCATGACAAATTGGCTTTGTTTTGGAAACCCTGTGTGCTCAATGGCCCTTAGCATGAGCAGCAGGTTAGATTTCTTGAGGAATGTTTGGATTATTTAGCACGGCCCGTCCCTCGCTTTCTAACACCATTTCCATTAGGCAATTTACTAATTCCCATTGAAATTACAGTCTTCCCCCCTCTCTGCTCCCCCCTTTTGTCCCTCGCCCATGTTGAAGTTCCCAATTGACTCGCCCATTGTTCCAATTTGTCACTGCTAGGAGATCAATTTGTTTTCCCCTTTCCGGGGCGGGGGGAGGCCCGCACGTTATATTTGGGCAGCAGATGCCGTTTCTCGCACCCGCGTTATTCTGCTCCCCGTTTTGCTGCCGTGCGAGGGAACTCTAACATCCCCCCCCCGGGGCCCGGCCGCTGCGCGGGGGCTGCGCGGGCCGCGCTCCGCGCGCACTTTCACTTTGCGATCCCGGAGCGCGGTGTTGACGCCACCGCGACAACTTTGCACTTCGGAAGTCCCGGAGCCCTTCATTCCCCGTCCTGCCATCATGCTAATTAACTTCCTAGTAGGCGCATTCCTTCCCCTCCTCTTTTTTTTTTTTTTTTTTTTTTCCCCACATAAAGAAAAAAAAAAAAAAAAGCCTTTCTAGAATTATTTGGAAATATCTGCTCATCAGTAAGCAATCCTGCACATTTTAATCCTGCGTGTTCTAACTATAATAAATGCAAGGAGCAAGTATTGCTTTTTTTTTTTTTTTTTTTTTTTTTAAGAGGCTTTAACGATATTACGCTGTTTATTATTATTGGAGTTTCTTGCCTCCAACGAGTGGCAAGAAAAAAAAATGTTAACGGTTAGAAAAAAAAACAACCTACAGTCACATGTACGCAAATAATAAGGGCACGCACACACATACACATCCTTTAGGAGCAACCGCACGCAGACGCGGTGTGCGATCATCTTTATTATGTAAAAGTTGCTGCTTTTCGAGCAGCGGCGGCGGGGGGTGGGGGGCATCGCTGCGCTGCCTCTCGCTCCTCTCCCCCCCGGCCCCGGCCGCTGCAGTTTTCCTTTTTCCCTCCCTTTTTCCCCCCCTCTTGCCCCCCCGTTCCTTGCAGACCCCCTCCCGCAGGCCTCCCCCCCGGCGCTGCCCCGCATTGTGCGCCCGCGCCCCCCCGCGCGCTCCCGCGCCCAAAAGGATCATTGTTAGTTTCCTACTTCCCCCACCCTCCTCCTCCTCCTCCTCCTCCTCCCCCTCCCGCGCCCCAGACCTGCTTATTTATGCAGACGTCACCGGGGAGCCCCCGCCCCCTCCTGCATCTCATTAAGTGCCTGGTGTGTTTCTCGCTCCCTGTCAATAATCCCGGATCCCAGACTTCTCCGTTCCTCCGGATTTCGATCCCCCTTTTTCTATCTGTCAATCAGCGCCGCCTTTGAACTGAAAAGCTCTCAGTCCAACTTCAACTCACTCAAATCCGAGCGGCACAGGCTCCCAATATCCGCGGCGGCTGCCCCCCCGTTACAGCTGACTTCTTTGGTTTGTTTGTTGCATTATTACTATTTTTTTTCCTGCGATCCCCCTCCCCCCATTTTTTTTTATTATTATTAATTTGGGGTGAGTGCGTGCGCGGGTGCGCGCACTGCACGCCGCTCCGATCTCTGGAAGAAAGGAAGAGAAAATCCCGAAGAAGGCAAGGAAGAAGCCTAAAGTCACTGGTGCAAAGGAGCAAAGAAGAGACATTTCCCTCCCCTCCTCCTCCCTCTTTTCCCCTCCCCAGGAGGAAAGAGAAGGGGAAAAAAGAAACTTTCACCTTGGACTCTTCTTTTTTTTGGTGCAAACTTTCCCCCCCTCCCCTGTTCTTTTTTTCCCCCCCTTTTTTTCCCCCCCATTCCCCTCTATTTTTTTCTTCTTTTTTTTTCCCTTCCCCTTTTTGCAAAATTGCTGCTGGTGGGGTGAGCCAGGAGGAAAATGCCGCAGCTGAACGGCGGTGGAGGGGACGATCTGGGCGCCAACGACGAACTCATCTCTTTCAAAGACGAAGGGGAGCAAGAGGAGAAGATCTCGGAGAACTCCTCGGCGGAGAGGGATTTAGCTGATGTCAAGTCGTCTCTCGTCAATGAATCAGAAACGAATCAAAACAGCTCCTCCGACTCCGAGGTAAGGGGGGAAAATCCCCCCGCGGGCCGCGGCGGGATGCGCGGCCGGCGAGTCCCGCTCCCGCCGGCGCCCAACTTTCCTCCATTGCACAAACTTGTAACGATGCCTTCTTTTTGTTCTGTTTGTCCCCCCTCCCTGCCGTCTCCGTATGTGTGTGTCCCCCTTTCCTTCCCGCATCTTTCCCTTCTTCTTTGCCTTTTATTCCTCCCGTCCTCCTTTACCCCCCCCCCGAAAAAAAAACCCCAACCAAAACAAAAAATCACCCCAAACCACCCACCTCCCCAATTGCCCCGCACCGACTCCCGCTCGCTCCCAGGCGGAGCGGCGGCCTCCGCCTCGCTCCGAAACTTTCCGAGATAAATCCCGGGAAAGTTTAGAGGAAGGTGAGTACGGAAGCGGCCCGGCCGCCCCCCGCCCGCCCGCCCGCGGGCGCCCAACTTCTTCGTGGGACACTCAATCTAAACAAAGTTTTTCCTCCCCCCCTCCCTGTCTCTCCCCCCTTTTCCCCCCCGTGCCCCTCTGCCCCGCTCCCTCTCGTGTCTCCCCGCCATGTTAGCTGCGAAGAGGCAAGATGGAGGGTTGTTTAAGGGCCCACCATACCCGGGTTATCCCTTTATAATGATCCCCGATCTCAGCAGCCCGTATCTTCCCAACGGATCGCTCTCTCCAACGGCAAGAACAGTAAGTGGCATTTTTTTTTTTTT